>NW_025940553.1:0-612 GCF_000764305.2 Hyalella azteca
GGCCAAGGTGTTACCTTCAGGCCTGACTGTGAGTTTCGCCTATTGTTTCTCATTCATACGAAGTCTTTTGGTTTCCGAGTACGCCTGGTGTGACATAAATTGAAAAATTATAAATATTGGGTATGTATTTGGTCAGATTCGTGATTTCAAAGCTTGCAAGTTATTCATTTCACTGACTGCGTTCTCGACACTATCTTGATTTATCATGTTGAGGTATAACGATTGAAGTGGCCCAGTGGTTAAAGTTCAGAGTACCAAGATTGACGCACTAGAGAGGCACGGGTTCGATCCCAGCTCTGTGCGCCAGTTTCTGGTCAGAATCGACAAGGATCGAGGCCGGGCGGTTAAGCACAGCAGAATTGTAGCAGTGCGTTGCGATTTCGAGACCTCGAAATGCTGTGAATGTTCTGCGATGTTAAGAATCGGCGACAGGCCTGCGGCCTAATAAACGCTGAAACCGCTATTATTTATTATAAAATCAAGACATGAAACATGATTTACACCATTTCCAAGCAAGCATCTCAAGATTACAATAATTCGAATCATCCTCGAATGTCTGGTCCCTGAAAATGAACAGAGGTTGAATCACCTTCGTGGGCGTTGGTTTTAGAC
>NW_025940554.1:0-1914 GCF_000764305.2 Hyalella azteca
TGACTTGCTATGTTCGCGTAAGAGTTATTCTGGGTCAGTTGGCCAACTGATCGCAATCAGTGACTAGTCAGAACCTCCTTGCCGACTTTACAGTCTCCTGAAAGTAGGGCAAGAGTTGACAGAATAAGGACCAGACGCTTGTAGCTGTCTGATTCGGGGCCCGGAAAGTAGACCGAAAAGCAAACATAGGAAAGCTTTGGACTATGCTCCCCGAGTCCTAGGCGTTCCTTAATCAAGAGCCGCCCTCGGCTCTAAATTTTGTTATGGATGTAATCTGTAAATTTTGCTTCAAAGAAAGTTGTTGACTTCTTCATAATTTGGACTACATTGTAGTTAATGGACTAACAACCACGACACTGAGACCGTCTCACCTGCCACCTACAGTCTGGAGGCAAGGGCGACCTCTTGAGACAAGCACACAAGACCGTCGCTCGCACTGTGCTGGAGGAAACCACCAGCATCGTCATTATGCAATGGCGCCCAATATTAACCGACCGACGATGGCTGGTCGATCCCAGCTACAGTATCTGTTTTCAAACTACCGAAATTGTCTGAACTTTGAGATAGATTTCAGAGTCATTTTTCGTTTTAAATTTTCTTATTGTAGCATATATATATTTATTCGGTACTTATGCCCACCAAAATTTCATCCTTCACTGCTTCTATTAACTTGAAAGTGAATTTTGATACATTCGAAACGTCGTTAAATATATTATAAATCCTTGCTGAGACCTGCCTTTTGATCTGTTGACGTCATCTGAAGAATTTTTATTCCTTGTAAATTGGAATATAATGCATTCTCTCTTCATTATTCGTACGCGTCCATGCAATAAAATTCTGCCATCTAATGCTAATATAGCTGTATATATAGTTACAAATGTTACGAACAGATATGGGCAACGACTACTCTTGCATTGAATTTACTGTATATTCGATCGGCTTTGTCCAAATATTTTTAAAACATCTCTTAGAAGTGAAACCTCTTTTACTTTTTGTCCTTTGAAGAGAACATTGCAATTACATAATTTCCATGGAGCCATTGTAAGCAGAGCGTAATTGCAGCAATACTTCCTTGCAAGGCCATTCAGAGAAAATTACGAACGCCATCGGAGAGCAGCTGTTATCGGACATTGTTTGATCTCTTGTGCTATTGTTGAGTAAAATAAGTTCTGTTGGACCTTACACATGAGCTCCTGTTGAGTGATATAAGTTCTGTTGGACCTTGCACATGTGCTATTGTTGAGGGATATAAGTTCTGTTGGACCTTCATATGTGCTCCTGTTGAGTGAAATGAGATCTGTTTGACCTTCATGTGTGCTATTGTTGAGTAAAATAAGTTCTGTTGGACCTTCAGAAGTGCTTCTGTTGAGTGAAATGAGATCTGTTGGGCCTGCACATGTGCTCCTGTTGAGTAAAATAAGTTCTGTTAGAACTTGCACATGTGCTCCTGTTGAGTGATATGAGTTCTGTTGAACCTTCACGTGTGCTGATCTTGATTGTTGTGTGAGCTTGATTTATTTTGAATGTTCATTCGCTGCCTTATCTTTAAGTAGGCAATATTGAGGTTGGGTTGAGTAGAATGCTGTTCAGTCTGCCGTTTCCACGACAACCTTACATTTATTTGTCGCTGCTGTCTGCCTCATAATTGAATTCATTCAATTTGCATTCATGTTTTTTCCTTTCCCATTCATTTTGGCTTTCATGTCGATATATCGTGAAAATAATATTGTTTAAACACTCAAACAAGAAAAGACGAGGAATATGGTAACCATTAGAGCTGTGAAACCATTAAACCATTAGAGCTGTGAAGTGTGAAAAAAAATGCTTGCTCTATGACACAGTGAATATTACGGAATTAAATATAACATTTTCAACTCTATAAATGCATTATTAAATTCAATCTTCAATGCAAGC
>NW_025940555.1:0-36624 GCF_000764305.2 Hyalella azteca
GTTTGATGGACATAATTCATCAGCATGAGCGCCAATGCGAAAAGCGTGATGTATTTCACCATGTTCTCCCTTGAAAACATGCAATAAATTGCCATGACTGTGCAGGAAGTTATTTTTCCTGTAAATTCTGAAATTGAGCAGATTTTGAATACTTAACACATATATTTACCCCTTCAAATGTCATATTGTTTACTCTTGCTCTATGTTGAATTTGCATGAACAGGTTGGCATAGGAGTGTTTCCTTCGCTAATGAAAGAAAAAAATTAATTGCACGATGATAATTTGCCCAGGCATTAGCAATAAATGGTCAAAACATTCTATCAGACACTGCTTCAGTTCTCACGAGTGCTTTCGCTTTTTTTCAACTGACAAGTGCTGGACATGATAATATATAATTGGATAATATCAGTGTCAGCGTTTATTAGGCCCTGGTGGCCTCTCGCCGATTTCTAACCACCCTGCCTGCTTGCACATAAAGCGGGATTGAACCCTCACCTCTCAGCTCCAATCCTGGTACTCTGAACAGAAAACACTGGGCAACCTACCCAATTTAATTCCGTCTTAAAATTTCAGAAACCACTATAACTATCTTCTTACAATATGAGCTATGCTGGTCATTCTATTGGTGGTCTGCTGGCACTGTTCACAGTGTTCGGTGTATGTACAATGCAATGCCCATTTAAACGATATCATTGATTAATTCAGATAATACAGAGTTTGCATTAAATCAGTGTATGGTGGTTAAATGTTATCGAAAATCCCATTAGAAAGTTTTACCGTTGGGAGCTGAGAAGTCAATCCCTACAGGTAACATATTGTCATGATTCAAAATATCGCAGGTTGCATCAGGCTGGAACAACAAGAAGAGTTACGGCGCTTCAGGAAAAAAACTCAATTAAGTGATTGACTTCTTGTGAGCAAAGAAGACAGCTTATAGCAAAACAAGCCGTGTGATATTTATCATATATTACCTTGCTTGAGGCCAGGTAAATGTATAAGAAGGCAAGGAATTTCTTCTCGTGCAACACGAGAAGAAACGCTGTGATGTTTTGCTCCTCGATGTGTGCAAAACATTTTTGTACTAACTGCAATTGTAGAGAGAAACGCCACATCAAAAATCTTGCCTCGATCAAGCGTCAAAGAGAGTATTTCTTATTGTGCACGATTTTGCTGCGTCTAACAGGCTTCATGTCTATTTGCTCTTTTAGTGTTTATATGTTCTTGCACTTAAGCGACAATAATTGATCAGATGCTTGTACTTCTTCGTAAAATGCAATGGAAAAGCTCCTTGGTGTGAAAATCCATCTAGTAAATACGGATTCGCAGAATTTTCCTGATTTGCAAGCTCAATAATATATGAACTAGTGACGATATAATTACAATATGAATATTGTTAAAAAAAAATTACCTGAAGTTTTGTATCATTACGTTTTAAAGATGACATCGGACAAATGAAGGCCCTCGATCATTGTCAATACATTCAGTTAGTCGATTTATGAAGTTCCGTTCAACTCGCTGAACCATATGTTCAGCGATGTTGGCGATGGTTTGGCGTATGTTGTTCGGCATGACAATTTCATGCCGTCACATGCTCGATGAAATAATTTCATGTTTTGAGGATTTCATTATTAAATAATGACTCACTCCATTTAATGATCAATTGATCATCGATTAAAAAATATAAGTAAATGAATCTGATGTTAAAATTTGAAGCATATATGAATTATCGATGATATGCTGGTGATGGATAGGTAAGTCCACTTCTTGAGACAAAGAAGGTAGGTATGGGGAGTCAGTGGTTTATTTCATGCTAGGTCTTCAGTCGCGTCTTTATCACAAGTCATGTCCGGTGAGTTTCGCCTGTCCTCAATCGTAGTGGAAATTAAAACCAGCTGGTACCGGGCGTTACCGGAGCTTGAGAGATATTGCAGGAGTTGTTATCGCCCAGATTATGGATTGCCTATTGAAGAACATGCGGCACACACATATGTGTGTGTGCAAACGTAATGTCAGATCACATAAACATGATTATTCAACGAGTATTTTATTACGCCACCCACATGTTCCTACTGAATTTGATTCTTACAATCATCGCATTGATGTGATTTTTCCGTTAACAAGTCCCGTGAGATTTATTAACACGTTTATCTTAGCTTAGCTTCGCGTTTGTTTGTTTGTTGTTAACATTGACAACTAAAATTAGCCCACTTCTGATTGTTCTAGATCTGAAATTCTGCATGCAGGCTATTTTCGCCTAACAATTTCAGATACAATCATAAAAACTAGTAATTAGAGACCTAAATTGGTTTAATTGAGTAAAGTATAGATATAGTATATATATAGTATGACGTGCGGTCGCTCACGTTATAGACGAGCATGCGGCNACCAGCATATCATCGATAATTCATATATGCTTCAAATTTTAACATCAGATTCATTTACTTATATTTTTTAATCGATGATCAATTGATCATTAAATGGAGTGAGTCATTATTTAATAATGAAATCCTCAAAACATGAAATTATTTCATCGAGCATGTGACGGCATGAAATTGTCATGCCGCCAAATGCTCGATGAAATAATAAGCTGCCCAGTTTCATATTTTGAGCATCGCTTGAGCATACGACACGTGTACAATTCTAGAAAGAGAGGTCCCCAAATGGCCTTGAACCTAACCTGGGCCTATACTTTCAAAAAAAGTTAAGAGACCCTAAGTTCATCCGCCAATCATTGACGGCCTTTCTAGCAAAATCCACCAATCGTAGACAGGAAAATAGTGCGCAAGTACTTACGTTCACTTAGCGAGTTTTGAAAGTATGGCCCCAGGCCTTTGAAGCGGCCGATTCACGCCTAGTGTATAATAAAAGGCGAGTGCAAATAGCATATATATAACTACCGCAATTTATTATTTGGGGGGAGGGGTGGGGGGTTGAGCCGTGGGATGTATGATTTTACCAATGCATCTGCGCTACTATATAATGAACTTAAGGGATGATTTTGAAACCAAACGCTCAAACCAAGTCGCTAAGCTAAAGACGAATAAATTAGCTCTGCTTCTTCATGGCAAAACTCTTTCAACTAAAAACAACTATCGGTAGTTTATCAGTATGTGTCTCAATTTCCTATGAATAATGCCGTTACATCTCTTTCTCTGAAATTTTCATGCGACAAATACTAATTCAATTAGAACGGCGTAATGCTACTTCATGTACAATATAGTTAAATGAGGCATGACTACGTATGTAAGTTTGTAAAAAGGCTCCATTATAAACTTTGCAATTTTCTTATCGGTGCGAATATTGAAAAAGCTGAGGTTGGAAATTCTATTTAAATCATTATTAATCATTCCTCATAGTCGGAATAGGAATTAATGTCTACCGCTACATAATAAATTCTTAGCCCTTCAAAGAAGGAAAACTTCATTAAGCAATCAGTATACAATTATTGTCATCAAATGCATTTAGTTATTCTATTTTCACGGTAAGTCATCTCTAACCCAAATAAAAATTGAGAGTGGAGCACCTATGTTTTTAGGATGGCTATATCAGCGGACGCCATAGGTGGAGCGACTATGAGGTGGAGCGGTGGAGCGACTTCCCTGGTGGAGCGACATAGGTGGAGCGACTTCCCTGTCAGACGCGGTCGAGAAAGCACGTGTCCGCTCTCTCTGGAACTGTTGCGTGAGCTGAGATAATCGTGTGTGACGGTTATTTTTCTTTGTCGGCCAGTTGTAAATTTGTACAGCTTGGGCCCAAGTGATGAAATTCAGTGTTTCGGCGGGAAATCAGGGAAGTCAGTAAATATAATTAATCAGTGTGGAAGTGTTCAGGAGAAAATTATTCCTTTAGATATAAATAGGACTCGGTAAATTATCGTTAACAGTTCTGAAGAGTAAAACTGTAACATTCACTAAGTGAAGTAGTGAAGCAGAGTGTCGAGTTTTTCGCAATAAACCAGTGAAATAGATTAATAATAGAATAAAGCAGTAATTGGTGTGTGAAGCAGTGAAGGCGAGTGAAGCAGCGAAGCTAGGAGAGTGAAGCGACACTGGTCAGCCTACAAGTTATGCATAGTATTTATGACTGACATCCTGTCGAGCCTCCAGGACATTAGACAAAGCTTTGTGGCCAAAGGCATAGCTCAGTGTTCACAGTGATATTTTCAAATACTCAGTGTAGGATTCCAAATATTCAGTGTGATATTTTCAATATTCAATTTTCAATTTCAAAATTCTATATTTCAATATTCAATTTTCAATTTCAATATTCAATTTTCAATATTCGGCGTAGTGTTTTCAAGTACTCATTACAATATTTTCAAACATTCAGTGTAGTGTTTTCAAATACTCGGTGTAGTAATTTCAACCTTCAGTGTAAATATATATTCAAAATATTCAGTGTAATAGCAAAACACAACAAAAAAATCCGGGTAAGATGGCTAAATGTCTTGTGACGCAACCGACTATCAGGAGTTTGTGCACAATTTGCAAGGAGCTCTGTGATGATACACTTGTACTTCAGTGCAGCAAATGTCAGTCATTCATTCATTTAAAATGTAGTGCTTTGCCGCTATATTGTCTCGTTCGGCTCTATCAATCCAGAGTTTCTTATGATTGTAAAAACTGTGTTATGAGTATTTACAAGAACTTCAAAGAAATCGAAAATAAAATTAACGCAGCCATGAAAGAAAAACCTAAAACGGTGGGTCACGTGCTCGGGGGTGCTGGCCANTCAGATTGTCAACATGGTTTTATCGCCGGTAGATCCTGCACCACTAACTTATTATCTACGTTGAACAATTGAACTCCCCTGCTGGACGAATGGGAGCCAGTAGATGCATTGTACCTCGATTTTGCCAAAGCATTTGACCGTGTTCCGCATGAGCGGCTGTTGCGTAAAGTGAAGTCTTTGGGAATTGAGGGAAACGTACTCCAGTGGATCAGAGATTTTCTAGTAGGTAGACGACAACATGTCAGTATTAACGGAACCGTGTCAGACTGGGCATCAGTGCACAGTGGCGTGCCACAAGGAAGCGTTCTTGGGCCTATTTTGTTCGTTGCTTTTGTAAACGATTTGCCAGAAGCAGTCTCCAGCGTGTGCTCCATGTATGCCGACGACACAAAAGTTTATAATACAGTGAAGGTTGCGTCAAATAAAGCGCAATTACAAGATGATCTTGACAGTTTAGTTAACTGGGCTGATACGTGGCAGTTGCAGTTTAATGCTGACAAGTGTAAAGTACTTCACCTCGGGAAGAACAATGAACCGCAAGATTACAGTATGAGAAGATATAGCTGCAACGAGAGAGTAATGATTGAAAATTCTAGTGTGGAAAAAAGATCTCGGAGTTTATGTCGACAAGGAGCTGAAATTTTCTAAGCATGTTGAAACGCAAGCTAACACATCCAACAAACTCCTTGTACTAATCAGACTAATTTTACATGCAACATCAGACCAATGTTCACGCGTAGGATACTTGCTTAGGTAAATATTCCACGGGAAGAAACATATATCATATTTAACTTCTGATGATCAATGCAAGAAATTCTATTAACAAATACTATGTTTCTTATATTAGAATAACAACAATTTCGTCTCAAAAATATAACTGAATTCGATACATTAATTCATTCCAGAGTTGTAATATAAAATAAAAATTTGATAATGTAACTCCTCGTAGAACTTAGACAATAATCACTTAGCAAGGTGCAAATATTGAAATATGATTAATGATTTATTGAGCGCAACAATAACTACTATTCAACTCCAAAAATTGATTGCATGTCATATTCAGTATTTGCATGGCTTCAACTTGTTTGACGAAGTACCCATGCAGCGTGCCCCGCGTCACGACATAACAAATTTTGCATGGCATATGCTGTGGCAAATGAGTCATAATATTCGTTCAGTTTATCTATAAACATATGCAAATAACCTGATGAAAAATCTGGCAGTTGATTCAATAAATGTTCGCAGATAGATTCTATTTGGCGGAAAAAAGTGTTATTGGATACTTCCGAGTTCATTTTCAACGGTTTAGCAGTGGTTTCAGCAGCACCAGCTGGAAAGCGATAGAAATCTTGACTTGGGCTAAAATTCAACTTCTTTAGCAGACCATATCCGTAAGCTTGACGTGTGTTTCCATCAATATTGGAGACTAAGGAAATCAATTTAGCAGACATCGGATCATGACTGAATAACGTACCACAATCTCGCAACGATGCAAAAGCCAACGGTTGTGAAGAATCCCAGAACCAAATGCCTGCGTGTATTACAGAATCAGGGGCATGTTTTCGTTGATTTCCGTGGGAGTCCTCTTTACTGGTTGGCGCTTTTTCCAAGAGAATTCTAAATCGATCTCGAAATGAAATAGAGTTTGGATGAAATGAAAACGCATTACTGCGTCTTGCGAAAACTGCTCTCCAGAAATCCGATTTGTTTCTACCTGTGTTAGATGTTTGAAAAATTGCAAACTTTCGTCTAAGATTCAACCATCCAAGATCGGAAAAATGGATCCATGGATCTCTTGATGACCTTTCATTGATTACACTCTCTTTTTCAACAAAAGCGTTACGTTTAAGTACATTTTGGGCCAGGAACACGACTCGTGTGTTTCTGTTCATATTCATGAGCATGCGAAGCACAGCTGCGTGGATGTCTAATATATTGTCAAGGAGTGTCAATTGTGGTAATATTTCTGGACGTAGAAACTCCAGGCACATCATCCACGAAGCATAGCCTGTGTAAGATTAAAGTATGATAGAATAATTTAGAAAAAAAAGGATGGGGTGAAGACACAATATTACAAATAAACAAAGAAGGTATAAGTAATAACATTACAATTGAATACTAAAAATCAGTTTTTACTATTTTCCTAACCAATGATAATGAGATCTGGTGTTGCCTCTTTTCCCAAGGTCCAATTTAAGAGTTTTTTGTAGATGGAAGACTGAAGGATTTCCTCGTCAGTTATTTCGTTGAAGCTTTCAAAACTTCAGAGGAATAAAATAATCAGATTTATTTACTGCATTACAGTTATTCATAAAAAATTATCATTATATATTTAATGCATCTCAAAAGTAAATGCCATATAATTTTCCTAACTTGTAAATACATCAGGACACTATAAATAAAATTTTGATATTTCACAGTGTTTTTATGATTTTCACAAATCTATATTCTGGAATAATATGGGACTGGGACTTTATTTGTCGGCGTCATACAGCGACCTCCCGGTGCGCTACTTGTCATTCCGGCAACTTTTTGCCCATCTACAGTATATGGCGGTTAGAAAATCATGCCGGCACTTTCTAAGTTAAAAGCTAAAATTGCTCACTCCATCGTGATTTTGAAGCCTGGCACTGATCCCACGGTAACTTCGATGTGGTGGCGATTGTACGTCACAAGTGCTCGCTTTAGCCAATCTTGTAGGTTATATTGTTTGTCCTGCAAAGAAAAACCTTGAATGATGATCTTAATTATACAATATGACAAACTCATCTCCTGACAGACGAATTAAATAATGCAGTGACGCAATATTTAGGTATACTTACAGATAGGTTCAAAACACTTCAATTAGGTAACAAAGCTCACTTACTGCAGCATTATTCACTCTTGCATCAATTTTGTAGTCGATTTTACTTGTTTCGATTAGGAAGGATTCAAAAACTTGGTTTATTTTTGAATCACCGGCGATGAACGCAATAAGAACGGACGAGTTCTTTTTTATCACGGCATTCCTGAAGCAACGCAATATTTCTTCCTGGCGAAATTCACTTTTAATTTTACAATTTAAATAGGGAAGCTTGCCATCGTATTGATTTAACATGCTAGTGATCGGTAACAGTTGGTAAGTAACATTTTTCTGTTTCCACAGCATACACAGTTTAATACTCGAAACTTCATCGTTTGATATCATATTTCGGGAGCCTGATTGAACTGCTTTCAGAAGTGTTTCACACGTCGTCCAGATACGTGTATCGTTGAGCATCGCGCTGTCAAAAGTCTTTATATCTTTCTCAATTGCAGGAAGGACAAATTTACTTATTTTCTCATATGGTTTTAAATCCCATAGATTTTTTTCTGAAAGGTCATATTGCAGTTTATCAATAATTTGTTCAATTTTGACAGGGATACTCGAATTTGGCTTTTTTCCTCCATCTAGTAGAGAGAACATACTTTTGCAATTGAAATCATTCCCCCAGAGCTTGCCGACGGGCATGGATTTCGAGTCAAAAAGCTGTGTTGTTGAATTGATTATGGTCGTGGTTTTTTCTTCAGGAGTTTGATGGACATAATTCATCAGCATGAGCGCCAATGCGAAAAGCGTGATGTATTTCACCATGTTCTCCCTTGAAAACATGCAATAAATTGCCATGACTGTGCAGGAAGTTATTTTTCCTGTAAATTCTGAAATTGAGCAGATTTTGAATACTTAACACATATATTTACCCCTTCAAATGTCATATTGTTTACTCTTGCTCTATGTTGAATTTGCATGAACAGGTTGGCATAGGAGTGTTTCCTTCGCTAATGAAAGAAAAAAATTAATTGCACGATGATAATTTGCCCAGGCATTAGCAATAAATGGTCAAAACATTCTATCAGACACTGCTTCAGTTCTCACGAGTGCTTTCGCTTTTTTTCAACTGACAAGTGCTGGACATGATAATATATAATTGGATAATATCAGTGTCAGCGTTTATTAGGCCCTGGTGGCCTCTCGCCGATTTCTAACCACCCTGCCTGCTTGCACATAAAGCGGGATTGAACCCTCACCTCTCAGCTCCAATCCTGGTACTCTGAACAGAAAACACTGGGCAACCTACCCAATTTAATTCCGTCTTAAAATTTCAGAAACCACTATAACTATCTTCTTACAATATGAGCTATGCTGGTCATTCTATTGGTGGTCTGCTGGCACTGTTCACAGTGTTCGGTGTATGTACAATGCAATGCCCATTTAAACGATATCATTGATTAATTCAGATAATACAGAGTTTGCATTAAATCAGTGTATGGTGGTTAAATGTTATCGAAAATCCCATTAGAAAGTTTTACCGTTGGGAGCTGAGAAGTCAATCCCTACAGGTAACATATTGTCATGATTCAAAATATCGCAGGTTGCATCAGGCTGGAACAACAAGAAGAGTTACGGCGCTTCAGGAAAAAAACTCAATTAAGTGATTGACTTCTTGTGAGCAAAGAAGACAGCTTATAGCAAAACAAGCCGTGTGATATTTATCATATATTACCTTGCTTGAGGCCAGGTAAATGTATAAGAAGGCAAGGAATTTCTTCTCGTGCAACACGAGAAGAAACGCTGTGATGTTTTGCTCCTCGATGTGTGCAAAACATTTTTGTACTAACTGCAATTGTAGAGAGAAACGCCACATCAAAAATCTTGCCTCGATCAAGCGTCAAAGAGAGTATTTCTTATTGTGCACGATTTTGCTGCGTCTAACAGGCTTCATGTCTATTTGCTCTTTTAGTGTTTATATGTTCTTGCACTTAAGCGACAATAATTGATCAGATGCTTGTACTTCTTCGTAAAATGCAATGGAAAAGCTCCTTGGTGTGAAAATCCATCTAGTAAATACGGATTCGAAAAACGAAGTCATGGTTTCGTCTTGATCTCGAATGACCCGCAACCCAATAACATCTTTCTATAAGTTGGATAAATTACAGTGGCAATTATAACTTCGTGCACTGTGCAGTTTGGGCAAACGGTTATCGGTGGCTCGTAAGAGATTTGTCTGCAATGTGGCATAGATGTTTCAGACCCTATAACTCATCGATGATTCATCGATGACTCCCACCTAGGCTCGCCACCCTTTCGATTTATTGGTGTTTTATTGTCGATTTTCGGCAGATCTGGCAACCCACTGTTACGCCACCTATAATCGAATATCGCCACCAATAATCATCGGTGCGCCACCCTTAATTTTTATTTGGGAAGCGAATCTGTAGATTGCTTTTGCCCACTCATACTACAATTTTGTCTTGAAATCATTCTCTAAAGCTCTCGCCCGACATTTCATCTTCATTCTTCGTTTGATACTATTTTCAATATTCTATTATGTTCAAGTGGTTCAGCAAAAAATATCTTACAAACGAAATCAGACAAAACTTTTAACCTTAATCTTGAAAAATATTGGCCTTCAATCGAGAATAAAAATTTTTCCCGAGGTAATCTGTAAACATTAGATGAGTAAGTATATGTATGAGTATTACTGAAAGCTTCGCAGAATCAAAATTAAAAACGTATTACATGTTCGAACCAATTTTCAAGGGGGCAGTCAAAAACTATATGACACCACAATTCCCAATAACTTCTTCGACTCGTGAAGTAGTTCCTTCATACTCGTCTATTCAAACAGAAATATTTTTCTATTTCAGAGAAAAAAATTTCCAAAGAAGAATCATAATAGAATGACCGTATGATGCTGCCAAATTTACACTCGCAGAATTTAAGAACAAATGAACTGTTTTGTGATGGCATGCTGTGGTCCATTTCAACATCCCAGAATGACACCAAGATGTCACGTAGTAGATTGTTTATTGGAACGCCGGGCAAGTGTTCCTCCCATGCTCTGAACACCACCTGTATAAAAGGAAACATTAATATATACGAACGAAAGTCCTAAACAAACCTGCATACGGCCGGAACACTTCACAAAGTTCTAACAAGAATTGACGTAATAATGTGTAATGGGGTGATGTGCTTCAAACATTCACTCATCATTTAAGTAAGTAATAAATTCCACATCTGAAAAGAAAAAAAACATTCATTCCCTCTAAAAACTAAAAAAGTATACTTATATGAACAGTTACGTGACGTTAATGGTTAGGTTTCTAAATTAAAATGTATAATCCCAAATAATAGTTTGGCAAAAAGCACCTAAGAGCCAAACATATTTCACTATAAAAAAAGTTGACACGCCTGTCTCCATGGATATGTCTCAATAAACTTCGGTACTGTTGCTACTTCAGGCCTTCATCTACCATTCCTGAATGGATTTCTAAACTCCTCAAAACATATATAAGACAATTTAAAACTTGGTGAATCTTTGAAATGCCAAAAGCAACCAACCCTAAAGTACAGTATATATATGCTGAACTCGATGTGGTAGTCTGCCAGAAACCTGCCCCTGAAGCCGTGCATGAGAGCGTGTCCAGTCTTCCTCACTGAGTCGCACCGCCACTCTGTGTCACTGCACTGCTCTAGGTGACTCTGCCATTCACAGTCCACCATGTATAGAAGTTCTGGCCGCTGAAAATTGGATAACAAAAGGTGTTATTTGAAAAATTACTATTAATTTCAATTTTTTATGAATGTGTGTTTTGTATAAATTGTACATACATTGTATAATATGTAAAAATATTGAATAACTAGGACCATATGAGTGAACAAGGAAATATTAACCATTCAAAAATTCTACTGGTAGTACCAACGATTTCCATTAAAACATTCTTCAATGAATATCTAATCAAATTCATATTCCGGCTTAAATCTCAGCTTGCCACTTAGGTCAGAACGTTAAGAATAGCCTACATCGAGATTCAACATATTGGCATTATATAACAACTGTCTCTTATACACATCTAGATGTGTATAAGAGACAGACGCGTAACTGCCGCGTACACTGCCAGAGCCGCCCCAGAGCAGGCGTTGGGCAGGTTTGAGCAGGCGGTGCTCAGTAAGGGCTGCGTGACGGCAGGACAGAGCACACCTGGGCAGGTACTCAGAAGCTAATTAGCGCTGATACGCGGCTGGCGATATCGTCTCTAAAGCGGACATTTCTGCTCTATCGCTGCTCTGTCGCGTCTCTACGCCGGCTCTGCAGCCGGCGACGGCCTGCTCTATTCCCTGCCCTAAATTTTAACTGGGACCCCCACCCTTTCGCGATCTATCGTGAACGCGTAAATCAACGTACAGAGATGATTTTGGTACCGTTGGATAGAACAGAATGTCAGCTTTAAGATGAGACTAAAACCGGAAAAGCCAAAATTCAAAAATTTTGGCCATACGCTCCCCTTAACATATTGTCACTATATAACATATTATGCCCACAACAACTCAATTCGTACATAGTAATACGCACCTCAATCAAAATCATGTTGAAGATGTCCTGGTCACCTGTTAGTAAACGATCGCCAAATCCGGCAATGATTTCCTTTAACAAGTTTTGCCAGTCGAAAGACAAATCTCGCCACCTCGTGAGGTTGGCCAACATCGGAATGCCGCACAAGCCTTTCTTTGCATACGGCACCTAAAAAAATGGAAAACTGCCTAAATTTTTATGAAGCATAGTGCCTAAATGATTGAAGTAATTTATATCATTTCGAACCATCTTACAAAACCATAGAACAAAACCATGGAACATGTATTGAAAAAACGTTTAAGCTGTGAAAATTATCTAAAACTGGTCAGAAATGTTGGGAGTTAGCATGATGGGAAAGTGTACGATAATGCGTAAAGCTAAGATACATGCTAGCAAATTGTGCTTTAGATTTTTCTAAAAAAAAATTTCATGGAGTCATGAAACGATACACGGTTGAAAATCTAGGTGAAGGTTTAAATATATATATTATCAATAGCAAGGAAGCTTATCGTATGAAAACATTACGAAATCCACTTGGACGTAAATACTGTAAGTTTTGCATTGTTCAAATAGTCGAATGAAAAGTTTGTGAATGGCAAATTTTTAATAGATAGAGACCAAATAATTTAGGTCACTCGATACCCATGTAATGAGAAAATGAGAAGTATGAAACTGTAATTGAGCTAATTGAAAAAAATCTAATGCCTTTATTAGCGCCAAAGTTGTCTGTCTATGATTGCCATTTATATTCTAGCATAAATTGTACAATTATATAGCTCATCACCTAATAATCTCAGCCAATTACATTGATTTTTTACTGTAATAATTAAGCCTAACATCGTGACTGCTGAAAATGTGGAACTTTTCATTATTTACTTAGTAGGAATGCAGAATAAAATTCATTAAAATTCGTAGGCTACTAATATTTTCTCTATGTATTGGATGAAAAAAGATGGATTGAATGAAAATCAATGGATTGATCTGTGATGGTATTAGCAATTGATGAGTTTTATAAACAGAGCAAAATAAGCTGAAATTTGTGATAACTATAACAGTTCATTAACAAATTTATATAAAAGGTCTGTCATTCAATTGTGAATAACCTTACACGAATAATAGGCCATGCGTAATAACCATCCAGAGGCGGGAAGCCGAAAACCTGCCGTTCGTTGAACCTCTTGAACTCCTGAGTCAAGAGTTCGGGAGGCCGGAAAAATATCATGTCAGTGTCCAAATAGACTACTTCACTTTCTGCAATTCAAAAAATCAATTCATTACCTCTCGAATACTTTAGGATTCAAGATATGAATATATTTTCCATTACATACTTTATTTATAAATGTCAAGCTAAATATAGTCATGACTCGGGCCAAACCAAAAGACATGTTTTATCGTAAAATTCAGATTCGCTGTCATAGTCTGAACTGTGCAGCTGGATCCAGGCGACTCATACCCGGGCTGCCAGCGCCGCAAGAGGGTATCCTTGTGTAGCCTCGTAATAGGGAATCATCTGCATTTGTCATACACGTTGCCACTTTATTGTGCAAAATTTATAAAATGTGAAAGGAGCCATGCTAATTCCTCTCTGTAGGTTCCAGTTCCGGTGGGGGACACATGTGGGACAAAAATAAGACTACACCGTCACGGCTCACTTAGCAAGCTTTACTCGTGCTCCCATCAGCTCATTAATTCATCAGTAGTCTCCCACATGCGCCAGTCTTCTACCTCATTTGTACGTCGCTTCACGCTTGTAACTCAACGACCACATATGTATCCTAATGTACATCATCCCTCTGGCCATAGCATAAACCAAATCATTTATACATTCATTTATATTCATTGAAATTTTTTCTATGAACTATAACTTATTACCCATCGCTTCGCTTGATGGCTGTTTAGCTTTCTTATACCCTGATAAGTCACTGACAAAATTTCTATCGCATATTCATTTTACGGAAATATAAGTTTAGAACCTGAATTTAAATCTATTGTAAGCAAAAATTCTGCCTAATGAGGTTGGATTTAAGAAAATATCTTTGCGTTACTGCAGAAATATTGATAATTGAATGAACACATGCAAAGTGAGTTCAGGCGAAATTCCATCGTCATGTCATATAATACTGCCAATCACAGCCACAACTGAGCTCACTAAATGCTTAATGAACGCTAATGAAAAAGTCCAGAGTACCCAAAGCCTTCAGAAGAATTGGGAATTCACCTGCAACAATACCAATTCTCGATTTTCAAGATGCTGAAGGCCCGATTCACTGCATTGGTGGCTACCAGTAGTGGGCACTGTCCCCTAACCGCTAATTAGCGAAGCTGATATTTTCCTTACACGGTGTGCCATACTTATGGCTGACTATACGTCAACATATGTACGTGAACCAATCACGTCTTGTGTAACAAAAGACGTGATAGGTTACACAAGACGTGATTGGTTGACGTACATATGTTGACGTAGTCAGCCATCGGTGTGGCACACCGGCTAAGGAAGACGTCAGTTTCGCTAATTAGCGGACTGTGCCCACCACTGGTGGCTATATCATCTTTAATATATTGGAGAGTTAAGTTCAAATAAACAACACAAAATTTGAAGAGTCTGTATTTGTTTCGATTTGACGATCTCCACTCGGAAAAATTATGCACGAGACAATTGCTAAGAAGAAATGTTCGATCGCCGGGAAGGAAATCCAAAGTTGACAAGGATGGAGGCGCATGCCTATAATGCTTGTATTGTGGAGCTATTAAATTACCAGTACTGCTTTGCTATTGCATCTGGAGTGAATGTAAGATGATGTAAAAGCTGTGGGTCGCATGTTTTAATAGTGGACCAGATTTTACGCACAGTTGGAAGAGGACTGTGTTTAAGGTGGGTATGTCACATTGTTCGAGTGGTATATTTAAGGGTAGGTTTATAGTCGGACTAATGCGTTTGTGTTGAATATCAGTGCTTTCTTGTGGAATTTCTGCAGTTATGATATTGATGTTCCGGAAAGGGTGTGAAAGTATTGGAGAATTAAGGAGAGATGATCTAACGGATACGAGGGTTAGGGTGTGCGTAATGTTGACAGAGAGGAAATGAAATATGTGTCTCTTGAGTAGGTTTGTGAGGGCTATTTCTTTCCTGGATGTAATCTAGGACCTCAAACCGTCAACAGTGGAAAGTTTAAGTCTAAGACTATTCGTTTGAGCGTGGATGTTGTTGTCTTTGAAAATGTTAAGTGTTTCGCCTTCTGAAAAGGATCTGATGTGATTCCGCACCTCAGTTGACAGCTACCCAATCCACACTGTCTACCACTCTCCGTGAGTCACGGCATTCAGTCAGGGAATTTGGGCAACTATGCCTTGTAGTGACAGCTGACGATCAGGCGGAAAGTGCTCGTCGTGGGTGTATTTTATATCTTACTGAATTATTTTAGGGCTGTGTTTCTATGTCAGCCACACCCAAATTTACTCGATTTACAATTGACGTCCGCGTGCATAAAGGCCCGCGGTGTAGGTGGAGTGGTTTGGAGGTTACGTACACAGGGGAGAAGGTAGGGTTTCACCGTGTGATGCAGACATTAATCCTAAAACTGTTTTGTTGTTTTTGCATGGGTAGTGTGTGATGTAAATGAATATTTCAGATATTCTTCGCATAGTGATGAGGATTATTTTTAACTTCATGATGTTGGTCCTTTGGTAAGTCATTTAATTTCGACCATACTATTTAGAGCAAGATCGACGATTTCTGGGGAAGGATCACCATCCAAGACAAACAGCCAACGCATAAAATCGTAGCTAGGAACGGCTCAAGACAAGCGTGAGTGGAGGACCTGCACTCAATTCTCCATTTGGCTGAAAAGTAAACGCATATAAACTAATTAAACACGCGCCTTGCCTTAGGCGCGTATGGCCACGTGGTAGTCGAACATGGGGCCGTTAATTATAAACATTGAAGTATTTCTTCATTTCTGTGTCTATGCCTTCCAATACAGGAGGTATAATTCCATTAATTGCATAAATTTCCCATTCATGGCCAAACCATGAGTACCCTATTTAGAGAACGCCAAGCAACTTGTTCCGATATATTATTGAAGCAAAGCCTCTCTACCAATTAAAAGTATCGCTCAATATTGATAAACTTTAGGAAAAGGAAACCATATATATTTTCTACTAAACACCTAATCAGAGATCACTTTTAGAGGATGTAGGTACCTTGAGGTAGCGCCAGCGGCAGGTAGAGGCGTTCAGTAGAGCATTTATCGTAAATGTTCAGCACAGACGCGTCTGACGGGACGTAGACGGACATGTACTCCAAAAACAGACGATTTGAGTACTGAGCAGGCCAGGTAGATCTTGCCGACTCGATAATCTCGTACGTCATAATGTCATCCGCCAGCAAGATGAAGCTGAAAGATTGATTCTTTTGAACCCGGCATGAACCACGATCCAACAGCGAGAGTTCATAATATGAATTTTTACTCTAGACACAAAAATACTACTTTTGAAACAAAAATATTGTTTCATCAGTTGATGTTCAGTTATGGTGCCACCGTGAAAGTTGTTTGATTGGCATTGTTTGCATGACTATAATTAAATTTTCGTCATGCTTCACATTCAGCGTATATTCATTGCAACATTAGTTCGTATACACGAAATGAATTTTACCTAATGCGTTGTGTTATCTTACATTTATTTGTCGAAAGTTTTGTGGTTTGAAGCCTGTAATAGAAAACATATATGTAAGGATTTTCGGTTCTTATCCACGATACTTCTCGTGTCGGGGTATTACCTGGACTTGAAATTTTGTTCCTAATATGTGAATAGTTTAGGATGACGGGACAGTCTGTGTTGACGATGGGATTCAGCATGACGGGATTCGGGGTAGGGAGATTTGGGATGACGGGATTGAAGACGACGGGAATCGTGATAATTGCATGGATTATCGATACCGAGTAACACAAGGTTTAAGCAGCTAGTTCGTGAAAATAATTTCGAGTCACACACCGTAGCGTCTGCCTCGTCATGATAGCTGCAGATTTCAGAAGTACTACTGCTTGTCGGATCTGCCGCTCGTGGGGCGACACTCCAGTCCGCTCCACCTGTTGAAAAATGAGAACCTATATAAAGCAATTTAATGTATTTTTCTTTGTCTGAAATTTTCAAATGCGACGAAATCATGATGCAAACATGTTTCTTATTAATTCGAATACTCAGTCAATCTAATTGTTAATTCAATTGGGTAATTATTAGACAATTTTAGGTCTATACCTATTTGATAGTGCACAAGTAATTATCATAAAATCTTCATAATGAAGACAACGTTATCAATACTTATGATTATCAGTTAGGCATGAATTATATAAAAAGTGTTCCAATCACGATTAAATTCTGGTCAGAGCACAAAGGCCCACGAAATTATGGCCACGATTTGCTCCTGGCAAGTTAACAATATTCTAATTCCATGTGTCGGCGAGCCCGCGTTATTTAGTTTCACGTACCAATATCATGTACGATCCTATCAATTTTTTGATAGCCAGAGATACTGCAAGCCACTAATTTTCTTTGAGCTTTGTAAGCGAATATTTTAATGTCGGCCCAAACAATAATAAGTCGCATATAAAAAGTCTGTCGGCCCATAACAAGTAGGCCAGCATCATACCACAATTCTTTCACGCTAGCCGGACAACAAGCTAGTATGGTTTTGGCCTTTTCATGAACCACACAGACTTGGGAATAACGAATTTCTATGTGATCGCGAGTCTATCAACAACAGGATGTGGGACGCGAAAACAGGTCAGGCAATTGCAAAAGCTGGTACCATGCAGCCGTCCTCAATACGGGCATTCGGTTAACTACCATATTTTCATAAATTCTTTCGATGCCAGCCATGCCTTCTGAAAGGCTTAATAATAAAAACCTTACTAACTTCCTTAAACACGTCATCAACTTGATGCCTCTTAGAAATTCAAGCTTTACCATTTATGATTTGACGGATCAGCACTCGAACTGGTGTGAAATATTGAACGAAAGGTATAACAACGCATTTCTTTTCCACTAATTGTCCCTAGTATTCAATTTAGAAGAGTGATGAGCAATCAAAGTTAGATGAGCGATCGCCACGAGGCTCCGTTGGGCAAAAGCCACCACCAATCATTGTTCTTCAGTATTGAGTGCTATGAAGAAAAGACTCCTTGGAAACGTGAACGTTTGAACTTTTCGAAAGACTACTATGATAAACTCACGTGAAGCAGTGAATGTGGGGAATATTTCAGACTGTATTAAGGACATAAATGTGGCTGATTCATGGTCATATTTCAAAGACACGGTTACTGTATGTCTTCAGTTGATGCCTGTGTACCTAAAATTACTTTTGGAGGAGTCAAAAAGTCCCTGTGGATGAACAGCACAGTTACAGCTCAGCTGAAGACCAAGAAGCAAGTCTACAAGCGTTATTTGCGAACTTGCAGCGATGCTGATTATAACCTGTATGCAAGAGCTCGAAATGAGGCTAAAAAAGTCTGTCGCACTTCAGTGAAAATCTTCGAAAAAATATTGTCAAAAATCCAAAAAAGAATCCGAAAGCCTTCTTTTTGTACGCTAGTTTGAAGTGTAAGACAAACGACGGTATTTCTGATTTGAAAGTAGACCAACGAAAGATATCCTCTGACGAGTGCAAGGCTAACCTTTTCAATCAGTTCTTTAGCAGTGTGTTCACAGATGAGGACATGAACAGTATTCCAGATATTGAGAAGCGCCCAGTCGGCTCGAAGTTAATAGGTTTTGAAATACACGAAGATGAGGTTCTCAAGCGCCTGGTTGCTCTAAATCCCAACAAGTCATGTGGACCAGACGGCATCCACCCTAGAATGCTCAAAGAATTAGCGACCGTCCTGGCCGGCCCATTGACAGTATTCTTTCGAAAAACCTTGAACGAATGAACTTTGCCGACCGATTGGAAAAAAGATCAAGTAACACCATTGTACAAAAAAGGTAACAAAAGTAGCCCCGGTAACTATCGCCCTGTCAGTCTGACCAATGTTGTTTGTAAGGTAAGGGACTCTGTTGTGAGGGATGGGAATATCGATCACTTGACTATTCACCATCTTCTATCAGACAGTCAACATGGCTACATTGCCAGTAGATCCTGCACCACTTGCCTCTTGTGTACGTTGAACGATTGAATTCGTCTGCTGGACGAAAGGGAGCCAGTGGATGCAGTGTACCTCGATTTTGCCAAAGAATTTGAATGTGTTCCGCATGAGCGGCTGTGGCGTAAAGTGAAGTCTTTGGGAATTGAGGGAAACGTACTCCAATGGATCAGCGATTTTCTAGTAGGTAGACGACAACGCGTCAGTATCAACGGAACCGTGCCAGACTTGGCATCATTGCGCCGTGGCCTACCGTAAGGAAGCGTTCTTTGGCCTATTTTAGTCGTTGCTTTTATAAGCGATCTGCCACAGGTAGTATCAAGCGTGTGCTCAATGTGTGCCGACGACACAAAAGTTTGTAATACAATGATGGATGCTTCAAATAAAACGCAATTGCATGATGAGCTTGACAGTTTAGTCAACCGGTCTGAAACGTGGCAGCTGCGTATTAATTAATGCTGACAAGTGTAAAGTACTTCTTCTCGGGAAGAACAATGAACAGCAATTAAGATTACAGTATGAGAAGACATGGTTTGCAACGAGAGCGTAATGGTTGAAAAGTCTAGTGTGGAAAAAATTTGGGAGTTTATGTCGAAAAATAGCTGAATTTTTCTAAGCACGTTGAAACGCAAGCTAAAAAATTCAACAAACTTCTTGGTCTGATCAGACGCTCTTGCGAGTTCCTAGATGCAGAAGCGATGAAGCAGCTGGTTTGTTGCTGTCGTGCGCCTGAACCTAGAGTTTGGAAACGCCGTGTTGTCACCGAGACTCGAAAAGGACAAAAATTTAATAGAGAGCGTTCAAAGACGAGCAACAAGGCTAATTCCAGGCTTGAAGGGCAAGTCCTATGAAGGAAGATAAAAGATTATGAAGCTTCCAAGCCTCTGTTATCGACGTCTGCGTAGTGACCTCATTGAAGCATGATTTATACAAGGCCCCAGAAGGATTGCTAGAATTTGAAACAAGAACCAACACCAGGGGCCACGACTATAAACTAAAAAGACTGCGTTGCAACTCATCCACATGACAACATTTTTTTCTTGCTTCGATCAGTCACCGACATGTGGAACAGCCTCCCCGAATACTTCGTTGACGCTCCGAGTATAAACGCGTTCTGAACAGACTAAATAAAGCTATGGAGAAATGTATGTTCAGTCCTGAAATGCCTAGCACCATATCGAACCCGGTGGAAGTCTAGTAGCTATTTCAAACTATCGTCAGTCTTGAAAAAAATGTTCAAAGATCATACTTTTAGATCTTCTGTGATCAAGTCACGAAAAGTACAAGAATCGGCGACAGGCCATATCAGGCCTTCTCTTCAGCGCAGACGTCACTATGTTATGTTAGAATAAAAGCAACAATAGATTGAATAATAAAACGGAGAATTGGCTTCATTGGCAGCTTGGTTGAAAATCTTGATAATACTTAACATTCGAGAAAGCTCGGCGTGTTGATTTCATGATTTAATAAATTCACTTACCCCTACAGAGTGTGATGGCAAAAGGGATATTTCTGCTGCCTGGAGTGTCCAATTTGTAGAGACGGTGGTTGAAAACATTTTCTAAGTTCCCGTTGCTGCACCGCCAAATCCACAAACACGTCACAGAGGCCACCAGCATAATTAAAAGCTTTGTTCGAGGAACATTCATTGCTGACACGTATTTAAATAAAAAAAATTACCATGGGAGACGGTGAATGTTTAAGAACAGCTGCCAAACAAAGGAAAAATTATTGCTTCGAGTCAGAAGATTTATAAAACCAGCCTTGTTTAAAAGATATATATTGTAGATTAGCACAGTAAATATACAGGGGCTGTTTGAGAGCATATCCGCAATATTTTTCATGTCAGTATATTAACCCAGGATTCATTTTATTACTGTTAGAATCATGTGGCTGCGAAGAAACGATAATAAGGTTTGATTAAAAAGTAAAATTTGATTTTGCTTTGCAAAAAGTATCAGTTTTGTTTAAAATCCTAAGGTTAATAATCTGTTAATTACGAAACCGAACTTGAGAGAGTTCCGTGCTAAATGTGGGTTTGAATGGCTATTGCCCAAATGATGAAAGTTTCAAAACTATTTACTGGATTCGGGATAATGGGTTTTAAGATGACCGGATTAGGCATGACGGGATTCTCAAATTGCAAGGATATATTATTAGGAACATATGGGCTGACCTGGTTAAAAAATGATATATTATTAATAAAAATTAGGTATATTTTTCGTGCGATGATAACATGTGAAATGTATACACCTCATTCTATCAATAAGTTGGAGGCTAAGAAGATTATAAACATTTAGCTACGAATCAATCATTCAAAGACCGACTCTCGCGTGGTGGATTCGGACAATATAGAGAAGACTTGTATCCGGACGAAATTAATGTATTTTTCCTTAATAGTTTCCTTAAGCTATCGGAAAATGTCTCTGATAATTGATAAGGGGCTACTGTAAAAAGAATGAGGATAAAAGTATTTCAAAATGCATTTGATTACCATTAGCCTTTTTTTAATTTTACACGAATTTACTATATAGCAGCCGTCGAAACCGGAGTGACGAAACGACACTCCAGTCGAATAGCCAATCAGCGGCTCGCTTACATCCTTTGTTTACATTCGGTGTCCCATGGCTTCCAGCTTCAATGTCATGTAATTTCAAGTTTTAACTGATATATGCTATTAGAGACGCTTTTACTACATAGTTTAGCCCATGAATGTTATTGCTGGACAGCAAAATACTTACTTAATTATAAATATGCAATAACGAAAAACGAGAATAAAATTATCACCATATTAAAATCAAAAGGGCAAGCTGTTTTGATTGAATAAGGAGATTATAGGGTCATGAAAATACAGAAAAGTGGACAAACTTGATATGAATTAAATTTTTTTGCAGTCACACTCTGCAGCAACACTGCAGTTGACAGCTATTAGCATAAATGAACAGTGAACTTGCATAGCTTGCTTCGTAACTTTTTATACTTCACGCAAAAGTTACGTGTTGCGTAAGTGCGCCCTAATTTTAGCTCTATCAAAACTTGCGTACGCAAGACTTAGCGAAAAGCGTGTAGTGTACTATCAGACCTTGTTGCACGTTAGCCAATCAGAAGCTCGCTTACATCATTTGTTTACATTGTGCATGAGTCATATAACGCCACGCTTCTGTGTCCAGTTATTTAAAAATTTTTAGCCTTTTTTAAAGAATTCTAGACGCTTTTTCTCTGAAAAATTCAATGACAGATGCCGTTTCAAGAGAGCAAAACAAGTATTTAATGATAACTATGATATAATGAACGAGTAAAATTTTTGTGAATTCGTCGTAAGGTTAATCTATTTATTGTTTTGCTGATAAAAAATCCATTAGATGCATGACTTATATAATTCCTTAGATATAAAGATATTTTTCTAAATAAAAATTTGAGGATTCACCTTAAAATGAAAGTAGAGTCTAGACACATAGTAGAGTTTAAACACTAGTAACTAAATGATAACCAATCGCTTTAACCATTCAAAATTTGTGCGTGACTCGCCTTTGACTGAATCTTTTTTTCAAGACTGACGATAGTAAATAGCTACTAGACTTCCACCAGGTTCGATCTTGTACTAGGCATTTCAAGCCTGAACGAATATACTGTATATATATATATATATATATCCATGTCTTCATCTAGTCATTTCTTGAACGCGTTCATATTCGGAGCGTCAACGATGTAATCAGGGAAGCTGTTCGACACGTTGGTGCCTTTCAGCGAGAAGAAATGTTGTCGCGTTAATGAGTTGCGATGCAGTTTTTCTTAGTTAATAGCCGTGGCCCCTGGTGTTCGTTCATGCTTCAAATTCTAGTAATCCGTCCGGGACTTTGTTTAAACCATAAGTATACTTAAATAAAAAAATTTTAACTAGCTCCCAATAAAAAAACAGAGAAGTTAACTCGGTCACCAATGAGCGATTTTAGGAATAGATAACAACTTCCATAATCACGAAAAAGTTCACATTTTAGGCATGTTCTTCCGATGTCTTTTATGCACTTAAACGTTCTGGCCCGTCACTAATCATTCGAGGTAATTTCTTTTTAAATTGTTAAAGTAAAAATGCATGTAACCAGTTTGATCTCCCAGTGCATCCGTTTCTATGATTCATCGGGACGAGAAATATAGTTCGTAAGAGCTCACCGTTGCAGACGATAAGGACAGAGGGAGTTGACTGAGTTGCAGCGTTGATGGTTTCATACAGTATATTCATCAAACTGATTCTTACCGTCACTGAGAGGTCAAACAACACTTTTAATGGCACGTAAATGAAAGCGATGGAAATTACGAATTGGTACGACATGACGCTAAGAATTTATGTGCAACGCCTGAACACATTTGAACAAGTGTTCATGAACATGATTGGCTAGTGTTAATGATTAAATTTGCGCAAATAAGAGCTTGTAGGAAAAGTACGTACTATGGTTAACTCCAAATAAGACATACATGAACGCAAATAATTTGGGCAAGGGTTGGGCAATGTCACAGAGCCTACCTACAGGAAACTTTAGATGGTTGAAAGAAAATGAGCCATTCAAAGATAATAAAGGCTATATTCTCGAAGTTGACTTCAGTTACCCAGAAGACTTACATGACAATCATAATGATTTACCTCTAGCTCCAGAAAATATTAAAATAGGGGATGTTCATAAGTTAGTACCTCATCTTGGTAAGCGTGAAAAATTGTAATCCATAACAGTAATTTGAAGCTGTATGAGAAACGGATTGAAACAAGAGAAAATCCATAGAATATTAGAATTCGATGAAAGTCCATGGACGAAGCCATACATAGATCTGAACACAAAAAAGCGGCAACAAGCGACATCTGATTTGATAAAGATTTCTTCAAGTTAATAAATAATTCAGTACTCGGTAAAACGATGGAGAACATTAGAAACCGAGTCGAAGTTAATTTGGTTAAGACTAAACAAGAATTGAGAAGATTAGTTATTAAACCTAATTTCAAAGGATTCAAAATATTCTCGGAAAACCTGATAGCCTGTCATATGCGAAAACAAAAGCTAGAGTTTGATAAACCTATTTATGTAGGGATGAGCATACTAGATATAAGCAAGACATTGATGTATGACTTTCATTACAACTTCATTAGAGAAAAATATGGTGATAGAGCTAAGCTATTGTTCACCGATACCTGCTCGCTTCGTTATAAAATTCAAACCGATAACTTATATGAAGATATGAGGGATAATCACGACTTATTTGATACATCGAATTATCCTAAAGATCATTTCCTACATTCAAATCAAAACAAAAAATTAATCGGTAAAATGCAAAATGAGACTAGCAGCATTCCCATAGAAGAATTTGTAGGTCTTCGAGCAAAGCTGTATTGTTATCGAACAAAGCGTTCTGTAGCTAAGAGAGCTAAAGGTATAAAGAGAAATGTTATTGAAAGGAATACAACCATGAAAAGAGCATTGAATAATTAGACTATATATAAAACAATGTACAATATCCAAAGTGCTAATCATGAATTATATACGAAAGAGATCAATAAAATTGCTCTGAATGGTGATGATGATAAAAGAGATATATTAGCAGACGGTATTAATACACTAGCATTACACCACTATTCGATACAGAATTTTGGTTGACGACCCTTATTAGAAAAGGCTTTTCAACGCATTTTTTGTAATTGCAGGTTGTTGCAGGCTCTGTATAGGTGGAGTTGACGACCCTTATCAGAAAAGGCTTTTTTACGCATTTTTAATTGCAGGTTGTTGCAGGCTCTGTATAGGTGGAGTTAACGACCCTTATTGGAAAAGGCTTTTTACGCATTTTTAATTGCTGGTTGTTGCAGGCTCTGTTTAGGTGGAGTTGACGACCCTTATTATAAAAGGCTTTTCTAAGCTTTTAATTGCAGGTTGTTGCAGGCTCTGTATAGGTGGAGTTGACGACCCTTATTGGAAAAGGCTTTTTTTACGCCTTCTTAAGCTTTTTGGCGGGGGCGGTGGGTGATGGAACTACAAAGGAGGAAATTCCGAAAATAAAAAAATTGCCTGAAGCTTTTATTGAACTCATTATTGAAATATCGATTATAATCGATGAATGTACATGTTTCACTTAAAATAAAGTTAAAAAATTTTTGAATACTCGATGCAAAATTATAATTAAATTCCAAATAAGCATATAAAACAACAAATTTTCTTTCAATGCTTAATTCGCCCTCAATATCTAAGTAAATTCTTACCAGGCAACCACTCTAAGTAAATTCTTACCAGGCAACAGGATTAGAGTTTTCAATTTCGTTAGTATTTTCAACAAAATATTTTTTAACCAGAGATTGATCTGCAGAGGCGTGTTAATTATTACTCGATTTGTTACCTTCAATAGTTTCCTTATGTAGGGTTGAAAAGATTTAGGGATAGATATTTTATCTTCCATAATATAATTTCGCATAGTTTCATAGGAAGAATTATTTTTTAACACATTCTCCATCAAAGCCACAACTAGCAACAGTTATTTCTGTGCTTCTCTCAACAAATTTTCTCTATCAGAAATTATATTTGCCATCACTCATTCCCTCTAATTATGAGGCGGTGACATTGAAATAAGGTAGCTGAGTGAGTCGGTGAAACCTAGAAAGTAAAAACAATAGATAATATTCTACTTTTTATATTCTTGATATTAAATCAGAAAATAATCATACATGAGACGTTATAGATAATATTACTAACAACATTGAATATATTTAGTACTGGTAATTAAGTATGATATGAAAAATCAAATTGAAGATTAATGCAGCACTTTTGCAGTTAAATATTGCATTGGAGAAGAATATGACTCACCTAGATCAATGCAGTAGACTGGAAGATACAGACGAGAATGGCTGAGTTGGCGGGCGTAAATGAGAGTTTGTATACAATCCTAGCTTTATATAGTAAATTGATCAGGGCAATCACCCACTCTTACATCGTGAAATCGTGTAATCAACTTGTTACATGTGCCGGTCTGTGCTTGAAAATCATGCTAAACATGGCTCTTCTTACATGAGCGGATGAGACAATATGACTAACTTTTATGGCCTCAATGAAAGTGGTACGATAGCCTTGGAAACGGTGCTGTAATGAACGTAGCTCACCGCTATGCATGTGAGCATTTATGGTGTTCACCCGTGCATATTATGCCAGCGCTATCCCAAGCCGGCTTTCCCTTTCTGCCTCGCTCGAGTAAGTCTATCAAGCGACAATGGTTGTAGCTCTGTATTTATGCAATATATGTATTTCATGAGCACCCCAGTTCTGGAAAGTATTTCAAAATATTAAATCAATTATATATTCTACAGAAGTATTTTTCAGGTAACCGCTTTAGGTTAAGTCCAGATCGAGTTCTCAGTTAAAGGGTGCTCAATCGGGGTAATGGTTGGTCGGGGTAAATGATCGATACCATGTTAAGCCGTTTTTTGCAAATTCTGGGGTAATTGTTCGTAATAATATTGAAGGAGGTTTTATTCAGGAGTAATTGGTTAATTTTGTTGGGTAAGATTCGAAATAAGATTGTGGGTAAATGATCGGAAGGCCGTGCTCAAATTTTTGTTGTCGAAATAAAATTGTAGATAAATGACTACGTTTTATTTGGGAGGTGATTGGTTAATTTGTTGAGCGAGATTCGAAGTAAGATTGTGGTAACCTATAATTTAAGCTATTTATGCAAAGTGTACCATGCACTCACTATCTATACTATAACTGGTAAGATTTCGACGTTGATATGACGTTTGATTTTGGTTATTCAACATTTCAACTTGAAATCAACCAATAATCAACGTTGTTTCAACGTCAGATGCCTGCTGGGCCGGTTCTGCGAAGCTACAGCATTCGTTGGTGAACAGAAATCATAAATTCGTGAGAAGGCAGCAAACATAAGCGTATTCGATAAATGTGCATCAACTATTCGTCAAATAAGGATCAGGCCTGTAGCAGTCTTCGAGACAGTGAAACACGGCCAGGGACACGCACATGTATTTCAGTCGGAGGCCGCCACAATAAGAGGCCGATTGACGCTCCGTGCCTTCCCGAAACAACTACGTGTCGCGGTCACGTCAACGCGCATCAAAGCGTTAGGCTTATACCTTGGAACAGGGCCTAGGACCGATTCTTTTGTTACGCTACAGATGACCGACGATGCGAGAATAAGGGAATGCATGTGTCGAATGCATTTGAGTTTGTGGCTGAGGTATATGACTCAAATCAGCGCAGAACTGTCACGCAGTTCTCGCGAGACATCGATTCGACGCAATGAGATGGTTGAGGGGAGGGGGCCACATGGTAACGTGGAGGGAAAAACAAGTGGTGGCACAAAGTGGCCAGATATGAGGAGGAGAACTAGAAAAGACAATAGAAGATGAAAGAAGGCGATGTGCGCACAACTAGGTTTACTATAGGTGCGTGGAGTTGAGTTAATTGGGTTTAAGAAGCGGGGGGTTGAGGGAACCCCTTCAAAGCTTTTATTTATTGCTATTTGAGAATGGAAGAGTAAGGAGTTTTTCACTGTTTACAAACGTACGCATTGAAAAATCAAGATATGTACACTCTGTGCATTTTGCTTTGTTCGAAATGTATGTATGTTTTATTATTATTTTTTTTATTTTGTCGGTGACTTCCAAGGCGGGAGTGATAATTGTGCTGAAAATGACGATGGAGGTGGTGAGATGCCCGAGAGATAGTTTGGGATTAGAGATGTTTGTTGGCTGTAGTCTTTCGTTACGTATGTTCTGCGCATCACTTTCGACGACATTCGTATGTCCATAATCGAAGTCCTTATTTGGACCACTGCACCTGGGCGCGTTCAATAAATAGCTGACGACCAAGCGCAGGATGGCCTGTTGTCTTTAGGGTACAGGGTTTGGGTTGTACGTTTTATGGTGGACCAGGTTTCGCGCGTTGCTGATGGAGGAGTGTTTTCTACATTTTACAGTTAGGATATGGGCATTTTAGATGAGGTGTGTAAAAAGCATTTTTGGGAATAGCAGGAGATATCTTACGAAAACCAGGCATTGGATGTCTTTATGTTTGGAAGGAGATGCATAACATAACATGGTGATGTCGGCGTTGATGAGTAGGCCTGATGTGGCCTGTCGCCGATTCTTGTACTTTTCGTGACTTGTCTACGGAGATCTAAAAACAGGTCCATCGACCGGATCTTTTCAAAACTGACGATAGTATGAAAGAGCTACTAGACTTCCACTGGGTTCGATATGGTGCTAGGCATTTCAGGTCTGATCATATATTTCTCCTTAACTTTATCTAGTCTGTTCTTGAATGCGTTTATACTCGAAGCGTCAACTATGTAATTGGGGATCCTGTATAACATGCAGGTGCCTATAGAAGCGAGAAAAAATTAACGTAGTTTTTTTAGTTAATAGCCGTAGCCCATGATATTTATTTTGTTCTACTTTTAAATTCTAGTAATCCTTCTGTGACCTTGAAAAAACCATGAGTGTACTCTAGTAAAACTTTGTTAACTACCCCCTCATAATAATAAAAATATATAATTTATTACAACTCTCTTAACAACCACGCCCCCGCCATAAAAAATATAAAAAGTTAATTATCCCCCCTTATCGGTCACCACTGAGCAATTTTAGAAATATATAAAAACTTCCAAAATAACTAAAAAGTTCAAATTTTGGGCACATTCTTCCGAGGTCTTTTGTGCATATAACGTTCTGCCACGTCATTTATCATTCGAAGCAATTAAAGAAAAATTGTTAAATCAAAATGCGTGTGACCAGTTTGATCTTCCGCTGCTTCCGTTCTATATGCTTCATCGAAACGATGAATACAGTTCATAGGAGCTCACCAATGCAGACGAGCACAAAGGGAGTTGACTGATCAAGTTAATTGCTCCGTTGATGGACTAATGAGCCTTCATTGAACTGATTCTTACCGTCACTGAGAGGCCAAACAACTCTTTATACGACGAGTAAATGAAAGCGGTGAGGTACGACATGACGGTAAAAAGTTTTCTGCAGCGCCTAAAAATATTTGAACAAGAATCGTGACTAATGTTCATGACTAAATTTGCGCAAATAGGAGTTAGTAGGAAGAAAATACTACGTATAACTCCAAATAAGATGTCAGCATGCTAATGACTATACATTTAATAAAATGTACAATAAGATCACTCTATCAATTGGTAAATTATCATTAGCTATCTTTCCACTTTTTTATTTCTTGCTCAGAATTCGTAATTTTAAAATACCAAAATCATAAGTTAACCAGGAATTTAAAAGCAAAGACAATACCACAAAAATTCACCACATCTTTATAAAAGATAACGTTTCGGAGACCAGCTCCATCGTCAGTTCATAACACAAAGTTCAGTTCAGAAGTTCAATCCTAGAAACACAATTACAATCAATAGGTAAAGTAAAATCCACTGTCAAGGGTTAAAACGGAAAGCAAGTAAATAAGACATGAAATGAACGCTAGTTAATGGCCTATCTATTTACTATTTCAAGAGGAAAGAAGCTAAAAGCGGCATTCAAACTAGGCTTCTGTTTAAATATTTAGAGGGATTCTAAAATTCGTAGATCAGTAACACCGGATGTGGAAGCAAGAACTTTAAAATCACTATCAGACACAGAGGTGTTGCACTGCTCGACATATGAACACGTACAGCAGAATGAGGTGGATGTGCAAGTAGGTTTCCCGTTCAATAACTCCTGCCCTTATGCTCAGCCAATCTAGTATAGGAATTGCGTGACGTCATACCGACGTACATATTCAAACAGAAGCCTAGTCTGAATGTCGCTTATATCTCCTTTCCTCTTGAAATAGTAAATAGATAGGCCGTTTACTAGCCTTCATTTCACGTCTCATTTACATGCTTTCCGTTTTAATACCTGACAGTGGATTTTACTTTACTAATTGATTGTATTTGTGTTTCAAAGACTGAACTTCTGAACTGATATTTGTGTTATAAACTGACGATGGAGCTGGTCTCCGAAACGTCTTCTCTTGAAAAGATATGGTGAATTTTGTGGTATTGTCTTTGCTTGTAAAATCCTGGTTAAATTGCGATTTAAGCAAACAAGTGATTTTAATACTTATATCCAAAATCATGTTCTCTACTGTTATGCATGCTGTGGATGGTGAGATGGTCGTATAATATCTGTTCATGAGGATTTAGTCTTAAAGCATCCATTTGAAGTATAAAAGTAGAATCTGCATGCTGTTTTAAACATGGTCTTGCGAAGTGTTTGGTTTTAAGTGAAAGATGGCGTGTTTTAGTACGTTAAGTAGAAGTAGCATGCAAGCAATGCATAACTCAAACATCGTAAGATCTCATAAACACAGTAAAAATAAACCCCTGTGCCTCGTTCCGCTTGCTTTAGTCGGGAAAAATTTAATAGGCCGACTGTGGCCCGCTGGTCATGAGTTAGTTACCCGTGCTTCATTATTCTCAGGCATTATTTAAATAATGCGTTGTATTTTCATGCAAGCGAACAGTTTCAGCTTCGTGGACCGTAACTGAAGCCAGCTTATATGATGGGTATATGACGAAGTTACAAGATGTAAGATTTAATAGAATTGGACGATGAGAAAATTTTCAATCAATTGGATTCATTCAGATTACAGAAAATTTTTGCGCACATACAGGATAAAAGACAAGCAATATTTGTTGTGAGAATTTCAAAACTAATAACATGAAATCAATTTTTACCAGGTCATTATGAGGATCTCTGAAATTTAATATTCTTGTATTGTATTCGTCGTTGACTTTTTGCGAACAGAATAATCGGTTCAAAATATCCATTAAATTTTTACCAAAACGCCTATAGCAAAAGCCATGATCTCCATTACAAAATTCCAATCATATTGATTATTTAAAAACTGTTTTAGTTCATGGTTTTTAATTTTTTTAATCTAAGTAACACACGAAAGTCATTTGTATTCCTAGAATTCATCTAAATGCGGTTAAAGGAAAAAAAATCCGAAAAATTGCACATTGCAGATGGAAACTATTCTGATTAAGTTCAGCAGTACATGATTTTCCTCCCCTGTTGAAATTTCTACGATTGATTTCTCAGCGACATCAAGAGGAAGAAGTCCATCGGTCGTTATATAGCGGACTAACCGTTCAAAAACTTACAGATTCTCGCGAGGACGATTTCATGCAATAAAGCTAAGTCTTGTAACCGGGATACAATCTGGACGAATTAAAAGTCCTTTTCCTTGATAGTTTTCCTAACCTGTCGGGGAAACTGTCTCTGATAATTGATAAGAAGCTGATAATGAAATGTGGGTGTGTGCCAGTGGTAAATTCTGTAGCGATTTTCCCTCTTCTCTAATTAAGGTAATTTTTGTCTGTTGCAGTTCATGAAGTGTCAATGAATATAATCAATGAACTATCGAATGCATGCTTTGTTCAGCGCATCATTGCAAGATTGTTTACTTAACACAAAAACAAAACTAGTATTAGTATAACAAATGGTTATCGACTCTATAGCCAAGATGAATCTTTTTGAATTGAAACGCTTCGGAGTTCAGATCCATCGTTCGTTCGACAAACCTAGAAGATGTATCTAATTTAACTCACCGGTAACTATTCCCTATTCAAGAACTAGCTGCATTGGACCTATCTTATAGCGAACCATGAAGTCTCAAAAGACAATTCCAACATTGTATTCGAACAAAGCATATCCTTTAATTGACACGAAACTACGCCAAAGTCGCTTAGTTTTTACCATGTCATCTATAGTAATAATCGAAAAAAAAATTCTCAGATATAAACACATAGGAGAATCGGTTAGATAATCCACGCCTGATTGACATCATCCGCAAACTCTACCTGACACCGGCCTCCACTTAGCCGTACTCGTTCAGATCGAGGCCGGTTGGATCCCTCGGACGGCCTGTCTAAAGTTGTCGACATTGTTCAAAAAGAAAGTAAGGAAATTTGCATTCTAATTTAAAGGTCAAAATTAAATCAGCTGCTAGAAAAATTGCAAAACAGAACGTGCATATAGGGTCATAGCCGTGACTGAAGAATATTCTAATACAGAAAACAAAAGGGCCGAGAGAAAGTCAATTACACCGCCACCCATTTTCCACTTCATTAGTACGGTTTCCTCGGACGTCCTCTGAAGCCGGACCAACCATTTGAAAGTATAATTCAGGTAATAAAATAAACTTTTTTATTAACGGACGCATCATTTTGAAACTTGGTACACATATATAAAACCGAAATCGGTGACTTTTTTGTGCGAGCAAAATTTTCGAAAATAATAAGAAGACGCGAAATTGATAGAAAACGGCAAACAAAGGGGTACTGTGGGAAAATATCTCCTTAATCAGTCAACATGCTACGACATCGAGAGACATATAATTCGATTTGTAATGACCATATCTAAAATACATCCGATCATTTTTTCCAATTTCGAATTAGTTTGGGAGGGAGGGGGGATTTTTCAAAAATTTCCAAACAATTTTCCTATTTTTCAGCCACCGACCCCGTTTCCCAATATATATAATCCAAACTATGACGAAATAAAAAAATATGATCGGATGGTTTCGTGAGATTTTTTTGCAAATCGAAAGGTTTAGGTAACATGGGGCAGCGCCCCCCTTTTTAAACTAAATTTTTGATAAAGTTATATTAGATACGAGGTAGTTCTTTGTTTTGTTTAAAGTTTCAATCAAAGAGAAATGTATGAATTTGGTCTCATTGCCCCATCCCTCGGGCAATGGGGCCCTGGGCTTTGGGCAAGGTTCCCACCCCTAGTCCCAATTGCCACACCCAATTGCAAATTTATTGTTTATAAATGATAAAACAACACTTTCCATTTCAAAATTAGAAAAATGAAATAAAAATATTACGTTCATTCATGTATTAACAACTTAAAAATCCTATCCTTAATTTAAAAATATATATATTCTTGGCTCAAAAATCTATCACTGACATGAAAAAAATATTTCCTTGACATAAAATAAATATCCTTGTCTCGAAAAATATATCCTTAACATAAAAATTCATCCCTGACATGAAAAAATGTATCCCTGACTAGAAAAAATATATTTACTTGATCAGAAAAGACTTCCCTGTCAAAATTTAGCCGCGGCAGACGGTCTGGTTTCGGTTGTCAGTCTCGGATTAGAGATGATTCAGATGTGAAATGGCCGCATCTCATAATTAGCCGCCCAGTAGGAGCTATTTTGGGTAGTTTCATGGGAAAAAATATAAGGGTCAAATGACACACGAAATCAGCGGCTGGCCAGGCCACCATTGGCTTACCCTGCTCAGTAGCTGGCCTGAGTTCNCCCCATAGAGGGGGGAAGGGAGGGGGCATTTTTTTAACGCATTTTTCAGATTCGGCCGTGTCTGTCCCGAACGTATCAGGTACCGAATACGCGCGCCCCACGATCGCCCCAAGCTCGACGGGTATTTCACAAGATTCTCTTTCGGCGCTTATTTCGCTCCGGCAACCGGAACCTAAAGCGGACATAGAGCTTCTAATTTACACCGCAAAAAGAATTTGGGGCGACCCTGAGCCAGCGGCTGACAGGCATCCAAGTTTTGATAGGGTTCGTTCCAGTTTCGTTCATAATCCAGATATTAAGTGCAGGGAATTCGTGCTTACTCGTGATTTCAGCCGACATCATAAAAACTCATCCACTTTTGGCTCATTGGTGTTTGCTAAAATCAACTTTTGGCAAGGCAAGAGTCAATAACTCGATAGGGGTCATAAATACGCATAAATATGACCTAGAACCTGCTGCCTTGAGGTGGCAATTCAAAAAATCATACAATATGACGAGCAATTTGTAATTCAAATACTTTGCTAGTTTTGAAAAGTTAATTGAGACAAATCTAATGATGCATAACACATGACTGCACAGAGGGGTATTGAGCCCACCATGGGCTCTTTGCCCCGTGACACGCATAGGCCCATTGCCCCACTAGGTCTCATTTCAATTTAGGGCAAAATGGGGCAGAGCGCCCCCCCCCTTATTTTGAACTAAAATTTTGATGAAGTTTTAATTGATACGAGGTGGTTCTTTGTTTTGGTTAAAGGTACAACTAATGAGGAATGTATGAGGTGAATTAGACGCCTATAGAGTTATTTAATTTTTAATGAAACACTATTTTGTAAAAAGTGTCAAAATGGGCCCATTGCCCCACCCCTGGGGCAATGGGCCCATGGGCTTGGGGCAAGGCGCCCACCTTTGGTCCCTTTACCACAATGGCATATTTTTCGTGTAAAAATGATAAAACAACACTTTACAGTTAAAAATAAGAAAAATGTAATAAAAATATGACATTCATTCATTTATTAACAACTCAAAAAAATATCCTTAACTTGAAAAAAATATACTCTTGGCTTAAAAAATTTATAACTGACGTGAAGAAAAATATTTCATTAAAATATATATCCTTGACTTGAAAAATATCGCGTGACTTAATTGACTTGACTTGAGAAAAATATCGCGTGCGCTGCGATAAAAAATTCGTCCTTTACATGAAAAAAATGTATCCTTGACTAGAAAAAATATAGTTAGTTGATCAGGAAAAACTTCGTTCCAGTTTCGTCCATAATCCAGATATAATGTGCAGAGAATTCGTACAAAAAAATCATGCAATATGAAGTGTAATTTGTGATTCAAAAAGCTAGTCATAGTTTGAAAAGGTCATTGAGACAAATCTAATGATGTATAACACAAGACTTCACCATGGGCGCTTTGCCCCGTGACACGCGTGGGCCCGTTGCCCCACTAGGTATCATTTCAATTTATATACCGGTACGTGTCAACATTTTATTTTAAAAGCTAATAGTCTAAACCATACTTAGTGAGAAACCCGCAATGGGCCCATGAACCGCAGTGGGCTCGCTGCCCACTATATCGTGTCAACATTTTAGTTTAAGAGCTAATTGACTAAACCTGAACTCAAAATTATCCCTATCAATAATACTCTCAAAATATAATTCACAGTAATTTCATAAGCTAATCCTTTTATTTAATACAGTAACTGAAAACATTTTTATTTAGCAGCAAAAAAACTTTTATCTGGGCTAAAACAATTATTTTCAAGTACCTTACCAACGCAAACTCTTATCAAAACATAGAGCCGTACACTTCAGCCCAGTGAAACTGTCGAACCGGCGGGAGAGCGCATGGAACAATATCTGCCATACCTAGCGGGAAATTCGCTATGGACCCATGACCCGCAGTGGTCCCTTCGCCCCATGTTACCCTATCTCTTATTGCCGTAGCTTGAAAATCACAGGAGGAGATAGATTTTTAAGGTAGCGTATTGTGGATATTTTAATTATTCAAGGGAGCGAAATAAAGTAAAATTTATTGAAAAATGGAAATATGCCAAAAAATTTTTTATATCGTAGCCCAAGCTTCTCCATTGCCAATTATTTGCATTCAGGGAACTAGCACGCACCAATATATTGGTGTAGTTCGGCAGAAGTTTCTCTTTTATGCAAGTTTGATTGAAGACCAGAGCATGCTTTTTATTAACAATCTTCTTGTTCGTCTTTTCAATGAGTCGAACCAAATTTCTTGCTGGAGCCGGGAGATCGAAAAGCAGGTTTCCGAATGACATTTTAATAGATTGCGACGTTTCGAAAATACAATTTTTATTATCAAGCTGGTGAAGGTTTTACAACACTTGAAATCAAATTTTGGAAATGACAGAAGTACATATGAATGGTATGATGGATGCAATTTAAAATATTAGCTTAAAGCTACTCTGGAAATAATTTCAGCGTCCGGACGAATCCTGTAGTTTGGAGGTTGATGGCTGGATCTTGATAATGAGGGCCTCAGCTATCGCCAGTCTCGATGGGTCAGGGCACCGCATAACTATGCTGGTGCAGGCTTCCAATGTCGCTCGGGTGATGGTCTCATTGGGAGCCTCCCGACTGTGGTTCTTATCTGTAGGTCCGCCAGAAGAAGGGCATTTAGGCGAGTCTTAGAAACTCGAACTTGGGATTTTTTAAATTCAACAATATTTTAGCACAATTCATCTCATTTCGAATGTTGAAGGTTTAACGGTTGAAGGGAAGAAATTATTTATGATCGTGCAGAAATGACATATTAAACAAATCTCAAACGAGTATGGTAACAGGAAATCGTTATGCTAGGTGAATCGATATTTAGACGTCAAATGTGAATACATTTTACTCGATTGCACGTCATAATCACTTACGCGTTTGCTTCACATCGTAGCTTGACGAGTACTTACATAGATATAATGGCTGGAGATATATAGGAGTCTCCGTTAAGCCGTGGTCGAGAGCGGACGCTCGTGCTCGTGGTCCCAAATTTCTAAATTTTTAACTTTTTACTGTGCCGTTTTCGGAACTCTTTTCGCATTTTTTTAT
>NW_025940556.1:0-315 GCF_000764305.2 Hyalella azteca
CTCTCATCCATGCATTTATTTCCTCCCTAAAATATATTCCCGTTACTTCTTATTTATTTTAAATTTTCAAGTGTCCTGCGTTGCCTTGTCTCTCCTCTACCTCTCTCATCCATTTATATACATGGACCAATTACCATGTATATAAATTGGTATCCATTTAAATACATGGACCAATTACCATGTATATAAATTGGTATCCATTTAAATACATGGACCAATTACCATGTATATAAATTGGTATCCATTTATATTCATGGACCAATTACCATGTACATAAATTGGTATCCATTTACCTCCTACTTCGCTCCCCCATGC
>NW_025940557.1:0-10789 GCF_000764305.2 Hyalella azteca
CTAAGTTCCAGGCTCTGACCAACCTAAGTTCCAGGCTCTGACCAACCTAAGTTCCAGGCTCTGACCAACCTAAGTTCCAGGCTCTGACCAACCTAGGTTCCAGGCTCTGACCAACCTTAGTTCCAGGCTCTGACCAACCTTAGTTCCAGGTTCTGACCAACCTAAATTCCAGGCTTTGACCAACCTAAGTTCCAGGCTCTGACCAACCTAAGTTCCAGGCTCTGACCAACCTAAGTTCCAGGCTCTGACCAACCTAAGTTCCAGGCTTTGAACAACCTAAGTTCCAGGCTTTGGCCAACCTAAGTTCCAGGCTCTGACTAACCTAAGTTCCAGGCTCTAACCAACATAAGTTCCAGCTAGGCTCTGACCAACCTAAGTTCCAGGCTCTGACCAACCTAAGTTCCAGGCTCTGACCAACCTAAGTTCCAGGCTCTGACCAACCAAGTCCCTTTGCCGTTCCGTAGAGAAAATTAAAAAAAAAAACGCACAGCAGGACGATAGCCGGCAAACTGTCAGCCGTTGGGGGGCACAAAAATACAATTACTAATTTGTTAGTAGGTAATGAGCTCCTCTTTTGTTTATGATTTATTCGACTCCGGTTTCTTTGAGATGAAATTTTGCTTGATGATGGTCAACTACTTTCTTGAGTCCATTCATTCATGCGTGATTTTGAGCATTCACGAATATTATGTTTTAAATGAGTAATAACACGATATTGAGAAAAATTTCCGAGTTGATTTTTGTATCAGAAGAGCTTAATAATTTATTTAATAGATGATAATGAATGGCTATGAGCTTATGTTTTGATCTCCTGATAAATGGTTTGAAATGTTTTTCATCAAGTCTTATTGGATGTATCTGGTCTTATACAAAAGACGGGTAGATACTTTCTTTGAGAGGATAGTGAACTAAAAACATTAACGAGCGGACCATGCACGCCGTAAACATTTTTTGGTTGTCAGAAAATTCTAATAGGTATCTTCAGCAGCTTGTACGTTTCAAAAACGAGTATTGCACACTCAAAATTTGGTTCAATATTAATAATTAAAGCCATATTTTAAGTTACTGAAAAATAGCTAACCTTTGCCCATAAATATTACAGATAAATAATACAGATAACCGACCAATAGCCGTGAGCTGCATACCTGCAGGAACAATATTCAAGAAGAGTCACGACGCAACTTGATTCATTGTCCCCGCGAGGATAACAAGTTAAGATGTGATCCTAAATCATCGATTGATGACAGCCTCCATAGAACGAGTTATTGAGGAACGTTATAGTCATAGTGTATCAAGAACAGTTATCTACCAGATGATTTAGAATATTTTGTTTGATTTACTGCACTTACATGAAAAAACAATAACGACAACTTCATAAAAGAATTAGTCGTTCTTGAGTCGAATTAACACGAAAGAATGCATTGTCGAAAATTTGAAATAATTCACAAGGCATACTTTCACCTAATTATAATACATTCTACTAATTAATAAACTATAAAGTACCTAAGTAAGAGACCCAATATAACATTCAGCCACTTGCTAGTGACGAATAACTGAATATCACAAATTTGAATACGATTACATTTCAATACCTAAATACAATTTATACTTGGGTATCGATGATGCATGTCTCTCTGCTTAAGTCAGACTACAAAGACTTCAATCACCTGCCGTAAATATGATGCGAGACATGTTTTCAATGCTTCAGGCCATGTTTTTTAATGCTGCTAGATGATTTACTTCATAAGTGTGGTTATAGGCACTGGAGAAGGGTTACCTATACTTCGACGTGTGGGAGCGACCTATAGGTTACTGCTAACACTTAAAACAGAAATACTGGCACCTGGGAACTAAATTGGCTACTAATTAAAAAGATTAATGATCGATTAATGATTAATCCTCTCGCTGGAATTATATTTAAAAATTTTAATTGAGTAAAATGTGAACTATTTGAATTAATAATTAGTTGCTAGTTTTTAAATAGTAGCATTTCCTACCATGTACTTTTTTTCAAATAGCAAGATACTCAAAAAGAACGAAAAAATATATACTGGAATGTTGTATTCATGTATGTTTTAATTCATATAGACACTGTCTTGGAGTTGAAATTCCGATTTTATTTGTATGACTCAGAATTTAAAACTGGCCTAGAATTGTACTAGTGGAAATGTGATCTGTTCTGTTTTTCCCTGAATAAAAATCAAAATCAAATTTTTTTATTTTTGACGAATACAATTTTTAACAATACCCTAACTCATTTGAATGAAACTGTTTTCGATGTTTCGATGCTAATAAATAAAATTGGCCACCAATTATTTCTCAGAAATTGTATTGCATCAAAATGAGTTTAAATTAAAAGTTAATAGATGGAATTGGCTTCAAATTGGGCTGGTTTGAACTCGACGGGTCGTGAGGATACATAATAACTCGAATCATAAACAGGATTTTTAATTAAACGCACGAGATGTAAAGACAATTTATGAGATAGTAATTATTTAATTAGGACTTAATGGGCGGTTCAGGCATAGTTCATGAGAAGAGGATCCAGGTAACCGGCGGGAGAAGGGAGGAGATTAGGATTTACCTATTTATGAGATTGAGATTAAGCCATTTTATTAGATTAGGATTAAGCTAATTTATGAGATTAGGATTGACCTATTTTATGAGATTAGGATTTACCAATTTTATGAGATTACGATGAACCTATTTTATGAAATTAGGATTTACCAATTCTATGAAATCTTGATTAAGCTATTTTATGAGACTAAGATTTGCGCATTTTATGAGATTAGGATTACGCTATTCATGAGATTAGGATTAACCCATTTTATGAGATTAGGATTACCCAATTTTATGAGATTAGGATTACGCTACTTTATGTGGTTAGGATTTCCATATTTCATGATATTAGGATTAACCTATTTTATGAGATTAGGATTAAACTATTTTGTGAGATTAGGATTAAGCTATTATATGAAATTGGGATTTACCTATTTTATGAGATTAGGATAAAGCTATTATATGAGATTGGGATTTACCGATTGTGAGATAAACGTTTACAAGGAATAAGTCAAAAATAATCCTATTGAATAAAATTTATTCCTCATCATAAAATAGCCTGAAGATGCCCTCAAAATAATGCCTGATTCTTAACATGCTTTAGTTGATTTACCTTATAATTTGCGAAAAAATTTCAAGTTTTTCTATTTACCTGTATTTACTGTTATTTGCTTAGTTGTTTATATTTTTCTAATTCTTCCGTTGCGCGCATGAAGCAAAAATAAATTTAAAATTGAAACAAAATTTATATTGCATTCACTTTATAGTGTTTTCGAAGATAAGATGAGCGGATGAAGCAGCAAATAAATGTAAATTTGAAACAACTTTATAATGTATTCAGTTTATGGTGTTTTTGAAGATAAGATGCATAAATATTTAACCAACGGTTTCAGATAAGGAAGGTCTCAGTGACATGGCAGGTGGATTCCTTTGGAGGAAAACACCGCAGTGCAGGTAGGCTGCGGGACGGCTAAAAAATGATGTGGTTTTGAAGGTATTGTCGCCAGGCCGACCCATGCGACCCATGTGGTGACACTTGAATGTTACCTACACATAGACGGTCTTTTGAGAGTTAGGAGATTGTCATGGCACTTATATTTAATACGAATTTAATGACGGTTTATTTTCAAGACAAAATACGATCAAATAATATTTTCTGTGCAAAATATTATCGACAAGGTTTAACAGTTTTGGTTTAATTCACGTATTCTGTGAAAAAAGTGCATTAAGCAATTATTGTGAGTAACGTCAGTGGGAGATGGCTATATAGTGCCGAATGATCAAAGGTTATATAATTCTAATGCGTGTTTTAAGAGGTCTCTATGCTGTTGGCTCACCTGATATAAGTTGGTGATACAAGCAACTCGAATGAGTTACTCAGATGAAATCATAGGCATCCAAAATTCTGGCAGCGATTACCGCCATTTGTCTCATGTTCCTACGAGTTAAATTCTTAAAAATGTTTTCCCAACACATTTAAACTTTATTGATTCGTTTGTTGTTTATTTGAATCGCGGTTTTTAAATTTGTAATTAATATATTAGATCATGGGATCTATATATATAACAGATCATGTTATATGAGATCCCTAAATGGGATCTCATAGATCATGGGATCTCTAAATATAATTATATCAGCTACGATATAAATATATTATATATATATATAAATATATAAATATATATATATATATAAATATAAATATATAATATATAAATCTATATAATATAATATATAAATCTGTTTATTATAACAAGGAATCAAAGTTTCTCCAACCTGTCATGTAAATTTGCATTCTAAAAACTTTAATTCTAGTACTGTTTTTGATAATGAAATATGTGGTGAAGCTTGCAATTCTTCTACCTTCACCCATGAATATTTTTTTACTGCCCATAAGTATTCTTGAAGCGCATGTAGGCCTTACGCCTAGGGAACGAAATTTTCGATGATATAGGCGAGAAGATTTGCAGCAGTTAAGTCAAATATATTTTACCGTCTATTAAACTAAAGTTTATTTGTAGAAGTTAAGTCGTAAATATGTTATTGTCTGTTAAACCTCAATTGTATTTACAGCAAGTAAGTCGTAAATATGTTACCGTCTTTTAACCTCATGTGTATTACGGCAATTAAGCCGTAAATTTGTTGCCGTCTGTAAACCTTAAGTGTATTTGCAGCAGGTAAGATGTATATATGTTGCTGTCTATTAACGTCAAGCTTATTTACAACATAAAGTCGTAAATATGTTACCGTATATTAATTTCAAGTGTATTCACAAAAATTAAGTCGTAAATTCGTTACCATCAATTAACTTTAAGTGTATTTACTGCAAGTAAGTCGTAAATATGTTACTGTCTACTATCAATCTCAAGTATATTTACAGTGAGTGTAACCGAAGGCATACGGTATGGAAAATATCTAATCTTTTCGATGTTAGTTTTATTGTAAGACTTCGGGCGGGATATGGCCTTTGTATAAAGATAGGCTGCTAGTTTATTTGCTATCAAATTTTGTCACTTAAAAATTGTATGGAATTTTTTTAATCATTTATTATATTTTATCTACAAACTGCATGTTATTGCAAGGAGCCTGACATGCATTAAATGTGGTTAAAATTGCACTAATGTTCTTAATTACATTTATCTCAAATATGTTAACATTTTGATCGAGTTCTTGCCAATTTGAAAGAAAAATATAATTAATGTTCAAATATTTTCATAAACGATGAATCTGATGCTTGAAGACGAAATTGGCGCTGTCCGACAGGCAAGTTATGTTCAACAACCCTTGATTGCGTGTTGATTTCAGTGAAACAAAGCCTTCAAATGTTCGTTTCAACGTTGAATGCATGGCGGAGATTGCACGCAGTGGATCGGTACTTAAGCCGCGTTGCAGTCTCCAAAAGACATAATCAGCGAACTGGGTTCGAACACACTCTCCCGAAACCATTTCTCTGACACATTGCTATATATTATTTAATAATAAAGATTGTTAAATTAATAGAGTTTTGAACGCTAATAAAAACTATTCATCAGCATTATTAGAGGCATAGCAATTTTTCTGATACATAATCCATCCATGTTTATTAACAATAATAGAGTTTTTAAATTTCTTCTGCTAATTATTCCCCAGAAATGTGGCCTATGGTGCAACATCTGTCTAATATAATTTATACTCACACAATCCAGACGAAATAATTAATACAACTAATCATGGCAGATCTATTGTAAAGGTAGATGCTATTTTTTACTTGTTGCAAGATGTTAATTTGTTTAGTTCGATGTATGAATGTGTGGACGAATTAATTGGCTTCTTATGTGTAATCTGTTAAACTGTCTACCGTAATGTATATGTGAAAAGTATAGTACTCATTTATTCTCTTTGAACGGCTTTATTCTCTTTGAACGGCTTCTCTTTGAAGAGTCATTTTAATTTTAATATGTTATATGTTCATTCGGATAGGAGAATTCTGCCATTGCTCTAACACACTGTTGGAAAAATATAAATTCGAGGATAACTTATTAATGATTGAAAAACATTGCAAGATCTAAAGGTAAAAATTAGGTATTTCAAAAATTGATTGTCGTTTCCTTTAAATTCTATCTTCTTAAGATCTTTGAATTTAAAAATTTCAAAGCATTTGCCTCATCAAGGTTGATGCCACACCCTTTCAGTGCAGATTTTCTTAGCGACTTGCAACGATTCAGGTTCCACCGAGTATTACTTGGAAACTTGAAAGTGACGTTACAGTCTCGACGCACTTCTACTTTTATCCTAAACACGTCCAGTTCCTTTATTACTACATACATAGTCCATTTTTATTTTCTCTCGTATCCATTGCTCGTATACAAAGTCCTCCTATTTCTCAAATCTCCAACGAATTTTTTCTCCTTCAAAGTCTCATATCAGAGACCCAGGCCGAGGCAGCAAGTTGTTTGCTTGTATCCTAAACACGTCCAGTCCCTTTATTACTACAAACATAGTCCATTTTTATTTTTCTCTCGTATCCATTGCTCGTATACAAAGTCCTCCAATTTCTCAAATCTCCAACGAATTTTTTCGCCTTCCAAGTCTCATATCAGAGACCCAGGNCTCAAATCTCCAACGAATTTTTCGCCTTCCAATTCTCATATCAGAGACCCAGGCCATTTTTATTTTTCTCTCGTATCCATTGCTCGTATACAAAGTCCTCCTATTTCTCAAATCTCCAACGAATTTTTTCGCCTTCCAAGTCTCATATCAGAGACCCAGGCTGAGGCAGCAAGTTGTTTGCTTGCTCCACGAACAATGCTCCAGGTCTGACTGCATTCCGTCGTGCCACGTATTTTAGCCGTCTTTATCCCAGAGGTTTTTTGTTAAGGTGGACTTATGGAGGCATTCATTCCTACACCCACACTCGCAGTCTCCTCAGGGCACTGCACGCAGTCAAGCGATCAGCTTTCCCCGACCGGCATTCTGATATTTGTCGATTTTTAGCGGTCTAATTTAAAAATTTAAACTTCTTTTTTAGCAGTCTAATTTAAAAATTTAAACTTCGTTTTTAGCGGTCTAATTAAAAAATGTAAACTTCGTTTTTAGCGGTCTAATTTAAAAAATTTAAACTTCGTGATTTGAACATTTTTAGCAGTCCTGGCAAAAAAGTTTGAACTTCGTGATTCGAACATTTCGCATATGGGCTGATATTTTGTGCACAGAATTGTTCGAAATCTAGATCCGTTTAGTATATGTACTCAATTGCGGTCTAACATAAAAAATCCGAACTTCGTGATTTGAACATTTTGCAAATGGGCTGATATTTTGTGCACGGAATTATTCGAAATTTAGATCCGTTTAGCATATGTACTCGGCAAAGACCAGGTTACACCCATCATCTAATTATCTTCATGAGCCACTCAAAATGTATATGACATTCGCTGAGAAATGTTATTCAACTCAATGATCGAATTTTGAATATTTACGCAGCATTCGCCTGTGACAGCTATTACCAATCTATATAAATACTCCTAAACTTACATTAATATTAAGTTAATGAACTAATTCTAACGGTTTTTGGTCGAATCTTCAATTATTTTTTAAAATATAATGGAAATCTTTATTAAAATATTATTCTTTGTAAAATAAGTCATTCCGGACAACATTAAAAACTAATTTTCTCTTTTTACACAACATAAACTAAACAAACATTTTTTTGCACATTTTGTAGCTCGCTGCATGTTACATGCATGCTGTACTATCATGTTTAATATAGCTATACATGAGTTAAATGCTGAGAGTGATCTAACATACCCTTGGTGATATTTAACTATATAGGTATAGAGTATACATTATTAGTTAAATAGGTATAAAGTATACATTTTAGCTATATAGGTATAGAGTAAACATTATCAGATACATATAGGTATAGAGTATACATTATTAGCTGTATAGATATAAATTATAGAGAGCAGCAAGATTGTTCACTTGTAATCTCCCAGGATTGTCAGCTTACTATGGCACAGGGAGGGGGGGGGGTTGAGCCCTATAGCCCCCCTCTCACCCCCTGGCTAGGCATTCCATAGCCCCCCACCGGGGCTCAATCAGGCCTTAATTCATCATCTGCTGACCGCCATGAGCGGATATTTGATCGCTCCAGGCCCGGAAAACTTGATTGATAAACAGCCTAAGTCCGAGTAGTAATTTTATATTAAGAAAACTCCATTAATGTAATGACTTTATTATATACAACAGTGGAGGTATAATATTATGTATGTACGCGGGAATCTTTATAAAGAAATTAAATTTTATTTAAGGTAAAATCTACATTACGATGTCGGTGAAAAAATGCATTCGCACAAAATATAAATTTAAAAAGTGCAACAAATGCTTAATTACAAGTGCAATTCAAAAGGATTTAGCTGTCAGTGCATAATTATCTGTACAATAGAGTCTAGCCTCAAGGTACTATACTTTCAAAAAAAGTTAAGAGATCGTAAGTTCATCATCCAATCATTGACTGCTTTTCAAACGAAATCCACCAATCATAGACAAGAAAATAGAGCGTAAGTACTTACGTTCACTTAGCAAATTTTGAACATATTGCAGGATCTTAGAAGTTAAGAACTGAACAGGCGAGACAGGCTCGGAGTGTAAGCGCGCTCGATGACCTGGCCGCTCTGCCTCGCTCGCTTCTTGGAAGAAGCGCTGCCGGCGCGAAAGTTAATGTTGCAGGATATCAACCAAATCCTGTTGATATCCTGCAAGCAAAGTTGCAGGATATATCATATATACTGTATCCTGACAGATATATCATATATCAACAGATAAGTTGCAGGATAAGTCTCTAATTTTGAGAAGATTTAAACATACTAAAAATTACCGGAAGAAATATGATCTATTTCGGATAAAAACTTTGCATGTCATGTCGTAGATATCTTTTTGGTTTTTCGTTAGTTTTAACAGTGTAATAAGAGTTAGTGTAAAATATCCTCGATACTTGAGCTGTGACTGAAACTATTAGTTGTGACTCAGTATAAATTTGTAATTTCATCACATCTGTAGTGAAAACCAACATTCTGTAATCCAAAACCTTGATATTAATTTCAGAAGCTAAATGTTATTCATCAAACATAGGTAAATTGTTGGAACTAAAAAATTAATGAAGTCAGACGGTAAAATATTTTACTCACTCAAATGTAACTTCATCTTTTTTCCTTCTTGTTCGAACACGTGCGTAACATAAAACAGAAATTAATACTTGCCTGTGAATTGCATGAAGAAAATTCATGAATTCGCTAGACGTGGCAAGGCAGCTTCTCGGGCATGACTCCCAAGATGCGATGTATATATACACAAGCTGCGTCTGGCATGTCCGTTCATACATGAATTGCCTTGCGTTCTTCAAGCAATTTTATCATTAATCAACATTTAGTTAATAATTAAATCAAGTAAATAATCCTATTTCAAAGATTAAACAGTCGTTGTGTATTCGCTTTTGTGGAAATTGGTATTAAATAAATAGAGAACGATTTTATTTTCTGTATTTTATGTTCGGAGTATACGTGAACGCATTAAAGGAGCTGAGGATGAGAGCGAAGGAATGGAAGGATGGAGGAGGGTGGTGGAGAAGGGTGGATCTGGTCAGACGTGGTGAGGTTGAGGAAACTGGTGGAGCGAGTGTTCCTTGCCGGGTGGAGTTTATTGGAGTAGGAGGGTATGGTAGAGGGTGGAGTATGGTAGAGGGTGGAGTGTGGTAGAGGGTGGAGTTTGGTAGAGGGTGGAGTGTGGTAGAGGGTGGAGTGTGGTAGAGGGTAGAGTGTGGTTGTGTGAAATGTATGGATGATTGTAAGGAGTATAGTTTACGGGTGGAGTATCTGTTTACCAAATCGCAAACCTATTATAAATTAAAATTTTTATGGACGTATAGGCAGTGTGGCCCAGTGGTTACAGTTCAGAGAACCGAGAGCAGCAAAAGCAAAGCAAAATTACTGCAGTGAGTTGCGAGTTCGAGACAGCAACAAGCTCTGAATTTTCGGCGAGGTTAAGAATCGGAGACAGGCCTACGGCTTAATAAACGTTTAAACCGCTATATTATAATGTATTATATTATATTAAACCGCGTCTTCAGGCAGGTTGTCAACCAGCATTTTACATGCATTTTGAGGGGCAACAAAATCGTGTTCAGTTAATTCTTGCACTACAGCAAATTTATTTGAGAAACTTTGAGAAACAAACTTGGGAACTTTCCCCTTCAGATGCACCCCCTCTCGCCCCTCTACCCGACCAACTAACCGCACAGGAATTTTTTCAAATTAGTAAGTTTCTGTGGCGCACCCTGTATTTTGGCGCAGCGGTGTCAAGTTTCAAGATTAGTGAGCAATTATCTACTGAAAAATTCAATAAACGATCAGAACTTTGTGAGACGCGGTCAGAAAAGTGACCTTGAAGTAAGCCAATGGGTGGAGGCTGGGTTCAATCTATAAACTAAGTTAATAGAATCATTGTAACAAGCTACAATTTAAGGAATTACCTTTGATGACTGCGAGACTTATAGAAATTATCTTTTTTCTGATGGATAAGTATGTACAAAGTGGCCGAAACAGGATGCTACTACCAAAATATTCAGACTTATTCATACTGTAACTTTACAACTACATGTCTAAGTGTCGTTCATTACTTATGAAAATTAACAGCTTTAGTTGCAGAGAACTTTCCCTCATCACGCCTGCTAATCAACAGCTGCAGTTGCAGAGAACGT
>NW_025940558.1:0-253 GCF_000764305.2 Hyalella azteca
CCAACCCTTAATAGTGTGTCAGATTTTAGCAACCTTACCTTATGACCTTTGACCTTATGATGAGTTTAGGATTTCATAGTCCACGGTCACGCTGATGCGCCGCCTTCGTCGTCCTCCGTCTTCGAGTCGTCGCGGGTCGCCTGCCGAAGACCACAACTGCCCAGGGGCCGGATTATCAAAGCTTCGTAACTTTTTGTACTTACGACAAAAAAGTTCTGTGGTACGTAAATACACCCTAATTTTGGCATTATCA
>NW_025940559.1:0-508 GCF_000764305.2 Hyalella azteca
TGTCCTCGAAGGTCCGGCGGCCGCCACAGAACAGGGCAAGCTGTACGAAGACCTTCGCGAGATGTACAACGCACGCATCGCGATAGGTCAAGCCGTTCTTCTTGATCGAACGGCCACAATGTCCGCACCGGATGAACCAACCGCGACCCAGCGCAGTCAGGCCCAGATCGTTCGACGCCTGTGGGCCAAGGTCAACCCGCGGTACAACCCCTTGTCGCCCGAGGGCGCGGTTTCTGAAGCCGAGTGGCTGAACACGCGGGCCAACATGCCCTACTTCGACTCATCGATGGATCCGGACAGGTCCGAACGGTGGCTCGACGAGCTGAAAGGCATGAATGAAAAAGCGCTGTTGATTGAGTCTTTGACCCAGCAAGCCGTTCAAATGCGCGTTCAGTACCGGACCATGGTGGCGATAGAGCAGATCGCCTCGATGATGGCGGTCGATTTCACGGCACGACAGGGCGACCAGGCAAACAGCGAGCTTGGCGCGCTGCGCGGCCAGGTCAGC
>NW_025940560.1:0-402 GCF_000764305.2 Hyalella azteca
TTGATAACTTCAGAGCCAGACAAAGCTGACGTCATCGAAGAGCTGAAGCGTTCGGTCGACATCGGCTCTCCAAGCAAGCTCAAACATCAGCAGCAGCAGCAACACCAACAGCAAAAACAAGAAAATTTACAAGTCCTAATAACTCCCGAGCAGATCATGAGCAAGGTGAGTCTATTGATGTTACTTAACATAACATAACATACATAACATAATGATGTCGGCGCTGAAATGTAGGCCTGATGTGGCCTGTCGCCGATTCTTTTCCTTTTCGTGCCATGTTCATAGATCTAAACTCGTATCATTTGATCGGATCTTTTCGTGACTGGCGATAGTTTGAAGTAGCTACTAGACTTCCACCGGGTTCGATAAGGAGCTAGGCATTTCAAATCTGAACATATATTT
>NW_025940561.1:0-5410 GCF_000764305.2 Hyalella azteca
TTCCCAGTACTGGCAGTAGTGTTCGGTGCTGCATTTCCATTCAATGATAGAGTCGAATCATTGTTCAAAAGTTCCACCTCACAGAAATGCTGGATCTGGGAATCAGTGGGCATGTGCTTTTCCTGAAGCTGTATGTCCAGCACACCTGGATCTATAAGATCGGCTGACTCAGGATTTCCAGCCATATGGCTTGACTGGAATTATAGTCACACTGAGATTGCAAGGCAATGGAACACGTCTTACCTTGATCACAGTTCAAACGAGACTCTGGACAAGAGTGAAAAACACCTACCACTAGGGCTGCAACTAGAGCTTTCCCACCATTTCCGGAACTGCGAGATTTCCGCCAAATGAATTACCTCCTATATTAGGCTATATAATTGTTAATAAAAGTCCATGATTGGGCCACGAGTTTCCAAATGTATAAAAAAAAGCCTCAAGTTGGAGCTGCGAGATGTCAGAAACAAGTGGGAAAAATTCCAATCTTGCTTCTGGACAATCAAATCTAGGTCGTGCATCAAACCAGCCTTCGGTGGAATGGCCACTCATTGAAGAATGATAAATTTTGGAACAGAACTATGCTATCTGAAAACTAACCTAACCTCAGAGGCTCAGATGTGGTAAACATAAAATTAGGTACATAATATAACGATGCCCAGTGCCGGAAGTCATATATGATAGGTCTCGGACAAATTTACGGCCGGACCCGCGGCCGGTCCCGCGGCCGAAAGGTTTTCTTAGTGTTTTTATGAGTTTTTCTAGGTTTTTAGTGTTTTTAATGGAACCTGTTCCTAACTGGACCTAACCTGCGAGGTTTTCGTTGATTGGCTAGGTTTTTTATATGTTTTTAGTCCGGCGGCCGCGAGACCGGCCGCGGGTCCGGCCGTAAATTTGTCCGAGACGTATATTTTGTTCCGCGGTCTGGTGGTGCACGCTGCACGGCAGGTTTTATGCTAGGCTGGAGGACAAAGCCGAGTGGTTCACGGCTGATTGGTGGATTTCCGGAGAGATTCAAGGCGTTAGATTCAGGGCTTATTGGTGCAAAAAATTGGTCAGGGCTTATGGGTCCACGGCTGCGCTCCCTCTGAAATGAGCCTACCCAGTACCCACCACCACCACAAAAGGGTGGGTTTTGTTTCAGATTTGCAGGAGCCTCTGAAGACCAGTCTAATACAGCCCCACGAGCCAGCAGAGCCACAACAGGGTTTTGAGTTATATTTGCGAAATTGCGTTTGCCAAGTAATTTTTCAGGTGGCACTTCACAAATCAGTTCCTCTCAATCAGTGCACCACCTTGCCTAACTCTAGCTCCATGCCTAACTCAAGCTCTTCCTATTCTGAGCACCTGTTGAAGAGAACACGCCATGGCAGAGCCGTGGAACATTGCACAGCCGCGAAACACGGCAGAAATGGGTATGCTAAGTTTCTAGAAAGTAATCACTTCAAAGTTGCATCCCTGCAGCTTTCACTCAACAATTAAAATTATAAAAAGTATTAGTTAGTTAAAGATTTGTCTCTTAAGTTGACTGCAATGAACTAAACTTCATAAAGTAATTACAATTTACAACTACCGTGATTACGCTGCCAAGAAGACTTCTCCATGATGCACATTTAACACATGATTTAGAGCGAGACCACATACCATGATACCACAACAATAGACGCATGTAACTGACGATCGCAGCCCGGTGCATAAAATTCATATACTCAATGCAAGATGATTAATTATGATATTTCTGATAGAGGTTTGAAATGTTTTTGGAAGCCTAAAAACTAAACAAATTATTTTGTTACTTGGACATGGTTGATTTCAAAAGAAGTATTCTAATGCAAATTTATGAAAAACTTAAAATAAATCAAATGATGTTCATTTATATCTATAGTCAGATGGGGTAAGACAGGACCAAAATCACTAGCAAGCCTGTAGCATCTATACCATGAATAACTAAAAAATCCTACACCTATCAAAAGGTGTAGTTATGCAATGGGTTTCTAAGCTACAACTCAGACGTTTTGCATCTAACATAGTTTTCTGTACAGATTAAAAAAAGTGAGCCGGTCCCATCTTACCCCAGTGAGGTAAGATGGGACCAGGCTTGGGTAAGAAAGGACCAACTGGTAATTCTCATGTTACAAGGTTTTTAATAAAAGTACAAATCTGATATTCAATATTCTCCATCTAGAAACACAATATTTGATTAAACAACCACTTGTTACTGTTTTGTGTTGCGGGAAGTCAACTCTAATATGTCACATTTAAGTTTTTGTCACGAGAAAACTTTGTTAAGCATAGTAATAGTGGGTTGGCTTTGGTTCATTGTAGAGCACTGCTAAATGCTTCATGTATATTCCATTAGTGTCATTGTCTGAAAAATGCATCAAATTGGTAGGTAATAAAAATAAAGTGAGATGTCATGTGTTTTCATGCTAACTGCATTTGTGGTGCACTTCTATATAGGTGGGATTAAACAATTACAAATCGATTCATTATCCTTTAAATAAGAATCTTTGCATTGAAACTTTTGGATGATGTTTCTACTGCAATATTTGTACAGTGGTATCGTGAGTCAAAGCCATCGACCGATTGTTGGATGGCCGCTAATATTTCACATCATTCTACCTCAATAGAACCTAAATAAACTTTGTTCATCAAAAGGACAATAAGCTTATATCAAGCTTATGTAATAGTACAATAAATTTTGAAATCTTCTTCAGTCATGGGACTTGAATTCATACTACTAGGTGATTTTGAATTTCTGCACTGCATTCAATTAAGCAATATGGAAAATCAAACATTATAAATAGGTACCAACTTTTTCAATTTAAATTCTGAAAGCGTCACATCTGTTGAATACTAATAGAGCTGTCTCTTATACACATCTAGATGTGTATAAGAGACAGGTATTTAACAACATACTTGCGTTAAGCGACTGCAATAAAAGTTTTTATAATACCAGGAAGATTCCAGTGCCATGGTATCTTCCTTCGAATTTTCATCTGCTAGTTGCCATGAATGTTTCTTAGCAGAACCTTGTTGTTGAATAGAGTCCGGACACGCGACCACCGCTAAACTTGAAATTATCGTCGTTATTAAAGAGTACCATCCTGGCGCGATGGCGTCTGATCCTACCAAAGAAAATCCGTATGAAAGATTAGTTTTTGACAGGGTTGGTGATTTTTTTGATTTTTTAAATAAATCAAAAAAATCAAAAATCAATGAATTTTTTTATTTTTTTCATGATTTTTTTTATTCATTTGATTTTTTTCATTTTTTTTTTAATTTTTTGTCTTTTTGAAAGGCGTTTTTTTAATGTTGCAATTAGCCTAACAATAACAGTATATGGATCATAATGGATGGCTAAAAAGGGCACGTATTGCCATCAATAATGACCAACAGGCCAAAGTGGTGTTCACCACTTTGGGATTTTTGGGTAAACAATTATTGTTACGTCTATTCATTAGCTTTGTAAAGTTTGTATGGAGCAAGGTAATGAGCTAAATATTGACCATTTAACTGGCTTCAATATACAAAAACAATTCAGGAATGCAGATCTCCTAAACATTGAAGAGTCACATAACAGATAGGTAGCTGATAGCACAGTGCACAGCACTATCAATAGATCTACTAGTTTTATGTCCTATAAATCTACCANCTACTTTAATCTACCAATCTCAAAAATAATCCACATATATATACAAAAAAGACTGATTTTTATATGTATATGTGGATAATTTCTTAGATTGGAAGATTAAAGTTCACATCCATGTAGGGAAGGTAAAACATAAAAATAACTATAACTTTTATTTACTGTATCTAACCCTGGGGTAACCCATACTAGTTCGGTTAGGTTAATTGCAATAAAGTTGCATTGATATGTTTTAAAAATGTTTTATTATCATTAAATGTTAATGAGTAAATCCCCATAGCAGAACAATAAATATTTAGAGATTTCCGATAATTTTGGCCGTTGTAGCGGCTAATGTAGCGCGCTACATTTTACTGTAGCGGTAGCGGTAGCGCCGTTACAATCTAGTGGATGTAGCGGTAGCAGTAGCGCCCACTACATTTAGAGCATGTAGCGGTAGCGGTAGCGCCGCTACATTTCCAAGTAGCGCTGCCCAGCTCTGGAAATCAAACTTGACATTCCCAAAACAAGGTCTTGGTGATGGCGGCTTGGCAATGGCATATTGATATATGTTTACATGGCAGGCGACCAGCCTGCCAGGCAGCACAATGTACACATACGCTGTGAAAGAAATGCAGTTCATCCTATCATTTTGTCTGGTATCAAAAACTTTGTTTATTGGTAAAATTATGAAAATTTTCTGCAAAAGTTGACATAACTTTTTCTTATTTTAGAAATATTCATTGCAATAATTTGTCAGATATGAATAAATAACTAGTTAACTTAATTGAGGAAGGCGTTGTCAACTTTTCAGTTTTCAAAAAAGTATCGGCTTTCAAACCACAGGTGATTTTAGAAGCGTGGCATTTTCTGATAAGCTCAGTGTAGCAACTGGCAATTGACAATGTGGTGGCTGGTGGAATATGTAACCCACTAGGTTTTTTGATTCATTTTCTTATGTTAACATGGGAATATATTATCAACATGGGACTATATTCTATTATGTTATGTTAATTTGTAGTATTTAGTTATGTTTACATGGGAATAACAGAATTCCCCACTGGGTTAGGCTTGAAGAGGTTTGGCCAGAATAAATCATAGTAGCAATGCTGCCAATGCAGAGAGTTTTTTAGACTCTCCTCAAGTTCAATTTAAAGTCCTATAAGTAGAACAGCAAAGTATCATGGGTACCACTTACCAGCATTATCATACATAGGATATTGGTTTAAATCTTGAGTAAATGATAAATTAAAAATGAACTGATTCTAAAAAATTACTCGTTTGCCAGTTGCCACTATCATGGCACTATGGACCAGATGCAGCAAGTATGCCTGTATGGGGGTCCTGGGTATTGACGTTAGCCATGCTTACCTTACGTCCTTACCTTTAGCAAGCTTATTTTGTGCCTGTGGACATTTGGTGCTATGGTTGTGAGCACTTGACTTTATGGGCTGTTATGCCAATTGCTCTCTAGCGTTCTTACCTACGGCAAGATATATTAACTAAGTGAGAAATTTGGCCAAGCAGGCCTCCGGCAGTCTGGCTTGCGCCCCACGTGACGAAATCTACCTATCCAAAATAGGGTTGCCTGCCAAAGACCACTTACTGCCTTGGATGTAATGGACCATCATGATTCCTGCCTTCCAGAACATAGCTTTCAACACTTCTGGACAAGAGTGTTGTTGTTGTAGCCGGCTTGAAGGTGAAGAAGTAGCCGGAAGATGACCACTCGTTACACCTGGACTCAGCAGAAAGTTTCAGCATTAAATGTCAATGATTCTTGAA
>NW_025940562.1:0-566 GCF_000764305.2 Hyalella azteca
CAATATATTGGTGTCTTTTCAAGCTCTCTATCAGTCACCTGGACCTTAATGTGTTGTCCATGACTGATCATAAACTATGGATTGATTGCCTATGACTGATCATAAACTATGGATTGATTGCCTATGACTGATCATAAACTATGGATTGATTGCCTATGACTGATCATAAACTATAGATTGATTGCCTATGACTGATCATAAACTATGGATTGATTGCCTATGGCTGATCATAAACTATAGATTGATTGTCTATGACTGAGCATAAACTAAGGATCCTTTGATCAGCACTGCCATGCCGTCATTGTGCGTATCTTCAGCTTGTATGATTGCTTGTATCTGTCACCAGATAGTAAAGAGCAGAAGTCTGGGGCACACACTGCTAATATTGAAAATATTTGTTTTGGCTCAACCATAATCTAGTGAAAGCAGATGATGGTTCTACTAGAGTCTAATGCATTATAGTGCAATCTTGGGCATTCTAATGTTATTTATTGCATTCTTAATGCAATCTCAAGCGTTCTAACTTCTAATGTTATTTATTGCATTTTAATGCAATCTAATGCATT
>NW_025940563.1:0-492 GCF_000764305.2 Hyalella azteca
GAGGGTTCGCAACAAGCCACCAACTGTCCCTCGCTACAAGCACTGGCATTTGTCGGGAATAAAACACGTGTACTAGCCGTTTTTCTTACTATTCGCACAATTTTTACTGAACTGCACTAAAATTTAACCTTTCACTGAAATCATTTCGGTACAAATTCGAGCGATAAGTCAAACCGGCATAGTTAAAAGTGAGAAAATTGGACCTGCAAACACGTACGTGCGTCCTCAATCACGGTCAAAACTCAACACATAGGTGAGCCTAATAGTCGCTCAGCAGCCAGGTGTGTCCCGAGCAAAATAATGAATTAAACATTGCGTTTAGGATGTTATGTTATGTTATTTAATCACGACAGAGCAGAGTGCGGTGTTGCAAGGAACCAGCGCCCTGAGCGCGCTACTGCCACGCAACAAGCAAGTGTTCTACCGCTACTCCGGCAGCCTCACCACGCCGCCCTGCAGCCAAGCCGTCGTCTGGACCGTCTTCGCGCACAC
>NW_025940564.1:0-13002 GCF_000764305.2 Hyalella azteca
ATAATGCTGGTATCCAGGATACTTTACTGGTCTACTTATAGGACTCAAAAATGAACTTGAGGGAGATTCTAAAAAACTCTCTGCTTTGCCACTATGGTGACGACTGTCGTCACCATTTCAACCATCAACAAACGCATGGAAGTTGATGTAACTAAAACAAAGCTTAATATCAAGGGAAAGCTGGAGAGGTGACGGAATTACCTACGGCTACGATGTCAGAATATACCACGTTTACGGTTTACCCTATTTTTAGTTGTGCAATATTTCGATTAGCCAAGTTTATCTGCTACAACAAACAACATTTTGACGAAATGTGGGTCGTACCATCGTGGACTTGTGGGTCCAATGTGGGACGACTGTCCTGATTCAGCTAGGCTGCATGGCCGCTAGGGTAGCCTGGGTAGGTAGTAGGTACCCTGCATGAGTCATGAGTCATGACTACCTACTGACTAGAATAGGTTGACAAAAAACAATCAATTGACATTCAACAGTTTCAACTTACTTTGATGAAAATACTTTTGAGCAGGCAAATAAATCGTCGATATCACAAAAAGCAACATAATTTTTATCCAATCCTTTTTTTACTTCAATGAAGACAGAATAGAGGGAAATTAAAATACCGGTCAAGCTCAGAAATGAGTTCAAAACCCGGCTGTAAAGAAATGCAGAAGAAATGGGCATTATGGATTTTCAGTGCTATTATTATTTTAGCAATCAAAGAATTTAATTCAATTTTGAACGGCCTTGCAAGTTGCAACGAGCTACACAACGGCGGCGGCGAGCGATATGAGCCTCCTATCACTAACTATCGTCGCTGACGGCTGATCGCCAACTAAGCGGCATAAAAGGCAATGTGTCCAGTTAGGGTAACTTTTGAATGTCGGAGCCAAACACGACACCACTTAGCGCAATTCAAATTCCTTGAAATCTTATTGCACATATACGGTTAGATTTTTTTCGGAAAAAATGTCACAATTTGATTCATATGATAAATTTTGGTGTATGCACATCCACCGCCTCCTTGTACCTTCATGGTTAGAATAGAATAGAAGTGTCGGCACTGAAGAAATAGGCCCATGACTTGTAGCCGATTCTTGTACTACTCGACTGTCGTGTCGATTCAGTTCTCGACTGCGTTTTATTGGGAACGGGTCCCATCTACATTGATGAAGGCTTCTGACTTTGACGTGACTTTGCATGCTGACGCCATCCATCGTGGAGGCGGACAAATTATCCCCACGTGCCGTCGTGTGCTCTACGCCTCTGTGTTGACGGCCTCACCTCGCCTTCAGGAGCTCCTCTACCTCTGCGAAATCCAGTGTCCCGAGGCTGCCGTGGATGGCATTTACGGTGTGCTCAACAGGCGTCGCGGTATTTTTTTTGGTGAGATGCAGGTGCCCGGCATCCCCATGTTTGTTGTCAAGGCGCATTTGCCCGTCAACGAGTCGTTCGGCTTCACTACTGATCTACGCTCAAACACTGCCGGTCAGGCGTTCCCACAGTGCGTGTTTGATCACTGGCAGGACATGCCTGGCAACCCCATGGATGCCAACCCTTCCAACAAACCCTTCAATATTGTCTGCGAGACCCGCAAGAGGAAGGGATTCAAGGAAGGACTGCCCGAATTGGCCAACTATTTGGACAAATTGTAACTGATACTTGCAGCACGAGCGTTCTTTTATTATTATCTCGAAAAATTTTCTACTTCTTGCCAGCTACCGATTCAACGCGGGAGCTCTTTCTGCTCATGACGTTCTGGAGCGACCAGCATTTGTGGTCTCTACAGCAGCAAACCCAATACTGAACTTATCACTTCTGCTTATCAAGTTAGCGAAGGCAGGATATCGCATTCATCTCCACCTCAATGACTCATTCTTGTCGCAAGAATTACCTTCGTTGGACTGTGTTCGTCTTGAACCATTTCTACAAGAAGGATATGGGTGAGCTGGCAATGGGGGGGAGTAGATTTGCTCTCCATCTATTTATTGCAATGCCTCATCTTCTTCAATAGTACAAATTAGGTCGATGCAAGGAAGAAATGTAACATATTTAATATGTTAAAATCATATCTAAATTATATGTTTAATTATCTCAGATAAAGTCCAAGTTTTACTAATGTTTTTTCCATCTTCTAATTTCTTTCTTTATAGAAATTAGCTTGAAAAATTAACATGGCGCACTCACTATGAATTTACTCCTAATTTCTAGAAAATATTTTCATGGGTTGAACTATTAAAATTATTTTGATCATATTCACTGATTGCTTATTGGGAAATTTTATTTACAAGTAACAGTTTCATGTGAGTTAGTTCTTTGCAGTTACCATATACCTTTGGACAAAAATGCTCAGTTATTTTGAGGGTGATCAATTAATCACTCTGCATGCTCGTATTACCATAATTCTAGTCCCTCGCACCCCAGGCATCATCTGAGGAGCTTCGGGGGTTGCAGAAGATGCCGAAAGCTTTCTTCTCACTGCGGCTGGAGACCGCGGCACACGTCGAGGCTCTCTACTTGGAGACGAAGTTTACTGGTTAGCGCCAGTGTTGTGAGGTGGAGTGATGCGGTTTGGTTTACGAGGAGGGCGTTGATTATGACCTAAAGTAGTGGTTGGTGTCTTGAACACGATTGAGAGTTATATGGATAGTAGGTGAGGTGTATGGAAGGACCAGTATTGTATTATGAAAGGTAGTATAGTAGTGGAGGTGTATTGGAAGGACCAGTATTTTATTATGAAAGGTAGTAGAGTAGTGGAGGTGTATTGGAAGGACCAGTATTGTATTATNTAGAGTAGTGGAGGTGTATTGGAAGGACCAGTATTGTATTATGAAAGGTAGTAGAGTAGTGGAGGTGTATTGGAAGGACCAGTATTGTATTTATGAAAGGTAGTGGCAGTGTAGTGTGTTGGCAGTTATGAATGTCAGTGGCAGTGAAAGGTAGTGGTAGGCACAACAGCAATGTCATATACCCGAGTTCCAGTAAACTGAGGTATAGTATAGTACAGTATCTTCGGCGTTGAAGAATAGGCCTGTATGACTTGTATGATTTTGTTCTACAGGAGCCGCCGTGAACAGGAAGCTCAAGCCCGAGGACATCAAGCATCGACCGCGTGCGTGCTCAGAAATTCAGTGCGTGGAGCTGCAGGACAGCGAGGTGTCGTGGCTGGTCGCAGTGGCGGAGAAGCTGCTAGTTCCAGATCATAATGGGTTGGTATGACTTATTCCAGGTTTTGATATCTTTTAAATCAATTGACTCAATACTTGGAAAAATACTAACTCTAGGACACACTCGACTCTTCTCCCTATAATCCAACACGCATTGAGAACTGTCCACATGACGCACCGCTCACTGTACCGTCAGGACACACTGCTCATGCATTACACACAGATCATACAATATACACAGCTCATACATTACGCTCTTCTTGCTCAGGACGAAGTACGAGAGGCTGCATTCGTGTCGCCTCACACGGGCTGGCGTGGAGGAGCTGCTGCGAAATGACATCCAGAGCATATACATATGGAGTCCCGCGATCTAAGACGTGATGTCGCGGCGGAGCTCGAGCATTTGGCGTCTACGAAGAATATAGAGTTGATCATCTCGGAACCTTGCTCATCAGATAATGAATATGCACATTCCTCCAGCAATAGCCATCCTCCTGCACCAGTCACAGGTACAGTACAAGTAAAGTACAAGTTCAGTACAGGTACAGTATAAGTATAGTACAGGTACCTTACAGGTACGGTACAGTACAGGTACAGTACCTCGATTTTGCCAAAGCATTTGACAGTGTTCCGCATGAGCGGCTGTTGCGTAAAGTGAAGTCCTTGGGGATTGAGGGAAACGTACTCCAATGGATCAGAGATTTTCTAGTAGGTAGACGACAACGTGTCAGTATTAACGGAACCGTAAAAGTTGCTTATTACTTGAGGTTACCTGCCTACATCCACAAATCTGGCCAAAAAAATTTTTGTCATTAGACAGAGCTTATTTCCCAAACAGAGTTAACTATTTTGTGACCCTTCTTTACATAGGTTTTTTTTAAAAATTAGCCAAAAATTCATTATTTGCAGAAGAGGGTTGAAACAAACACTAAAATGACAGGTAATGACTGCTCTAACATATTCTTTTATCAAATTAAATTCAGTGCAATTAGAATGCAGGCCATGGGCCGGTCCTTTCTTACCCCATGAAGGCTGCGATCCTGTCTTACCCCATTTGACTATAAATGTACTTAAAATTACAGCAAAACAATTTTTTTGTTGTTAATTGATTTTTTTGTTAACTGGAGCTTTTGCTAATCAAGGTTCTACTGTAAATGCATTTTTAAGGGTGTCCCTTATTACCCCATCTTGCGGAAATGGCAGTCATTTTTGGGGGGGATGAGATACGCAAATTCCGTCAATTACGTTTTTAAGCCAACACCTGTGTGCAACTTTTATACCTACAAGTAAAATTTTTTGATACAGCAATATTTTTTTTCTACAGAACTTAGCAGAGGTAGGGTAAATGTGGTATATTCCAACATCGTGGGTAATTCCGTCACCTCTTTAGTTTTTCCTTTATATTAAGCTTTGTTTTAGTTCCATGCGTTCCTTGATGGTTGAAATGGTGATGTCATACATTTGCGTGTCAAACGACTGCCAAAACACTAGGTCTTGGCCATCTAGCAGGAAAATATTGAGATCCGAAGAAGGACGATGCACGCTACCAGTGAGATCATCGAAAAATGTGTCAAATTTGACAGTTGACCTTGCTCTACCAAATAGTGAATAACGGTTTGTATAGGAAGAATATTATGGTTTGAGACTTTTAAATACGTCTGTGAATATATTAGGAATCCTTTAAGTATACTTGTATTCGCTGATTTCAAGTGGTAAATAAATTAATAGATGATTAAGTTGAGAAATGGATTTAGACACATGAAAACTAATTCCGTCACAACTTGAATTGGACACACACTGACACACAGATCGTTCCAAGCTGTGTACTAAAATTAAAATTTGCTTAATTAAAAGCTTAATAGTTGTTAATTAAAAGCGTAATTAAGTAGTGTTCAATATTCATTAGTGTTCCAATTCAAAGCAGCGTTGTATTCCAATACAGCTCACACAGCAAACGGAATTTGAACACGTGGATGACAGCATTACGTATCAGTAGAATTTGAAGCGCGGACGGAATACGCCTCACCACGTGCCGAATATTGCCACACACAGTGACGGAATATAGGGATTTGGTAGGTTTCCATTCTAAAGGCTTGTAAATAAAGATGTCAACATTTTGCAATGTTTCGTTGTTGCTGACACGTAGTGCGGTGTTTTGAGAGTCACATAAAGCAAACAGAACTTGAGTAACGCATACGGTTATTTTTTTATAGTTTTTCATTTCTTGATGCATCCTTAATGTGACCGAATATACCGCGTTTACCCTAGGGTACTCTTCTACAATCTCACTTTTCACACTTTTTTCCAAGGATTTTTTGGAGATAGTACCTAAATGTATGATTTCTTTACTTGCTGTGAGGGGTGTACTGTAAGCTAGCTACATAGATAGGAAAAATGATGAACTTTATGCCACTAGGGTAAACGCGGTATATTCCGACACATTAAGGACGCATAGAGAAATGAAAAACTATAAAAAACCGTATGCATTACGTAAGTTCTGTTGCCTTCACATGACTCTCAAAACACTTCACTACGCGTCAGCAACGATGAAACGTCACAAAATGTTGCCATATTTATTAAAAAGCCTTTAGAATGGAAACCTACCAAATCCCTATATTCCTTCACTTTGTGTGGCAATATTCGACATGTGGTGAGTCGTATTGCGTCAGCGCTTCAAATTTAACTGATACGTATTGCCGACATCAACGTGTTCGAATTCCGTTTGCTGTGTGAGCTGTATTGGGATACAACACGGCTTTGAGGTTTGAATTAGAACACTAACGAATATTGAACACTACTTAATTACGTTTTAATTAACAGCTATTAGGCTTTTAATTAAGCAAATTTCAATTTTTGTACAAAGCTTTGAACGATCTGTGTGTGTCCAATTCAAGTTGTGTCGGAATTAGTTTTCATGTGTCTAAATCCAACATCTATGAGTACTCCTTAGAGCTCAACTTTGAACAGCTGATACAAATGAGATCTTCACATCGTTCACAGGTAACTGTCTGGACTTCGCTCAGAGATATCTCTTTGCAGTAATTGCAAACTTCCATCTCTAGCTGGGCTGATTTGGTTTTATTTTTTATTCCAGAGGCCGTAGATGGCTTTTCTCTAGAGGCCGTTGAGGGCTTTTCGACTATCTTTTTTATTTTCTTTCCAGCCATTATTAAATGCACGAACTAGATCTCTTGAACGGAGAAAAATACAGAAAAGGACGGAGAAACATACGACTGAGTTACAATGCACGGAGGAAAAGTGGTGCAAAATGCCTTTGTTTTGTTAGCTTGGATTCCGATGCGCCACACCAAGATTATCACGACCGCTCAAAATCGTCGATTTCAAGAGCCTACGAGGGAGAACGGCAGAGGCATGATGAACAGTTTCAATCGATAACTACAACTACGGATGCTGCTAGCCACAACGATGAAGGCACGTCTGGTCTGAGTGGCATGAATCCGGACAACAAACTTATACACACAGCACGACTCTAACCCGTGCAGCTTTACTAATACAGAAATATCCAAAGTGATGGCGGTAACTAAATACGATGGAGACAAAACAGACTAGACGAAGCTATGCAGGAGCATATATGTTCAGTCTTAAAATGCCTAGCAAATTACGGACCAGGCAATAAGTCCAGACGAAGCTATGCAGGAGCATATGTTCAGTCTTAAAATGCCTAGCAAATTACGGACCAGGCAATAAGTCCAGCAGCTATCTCAGTCAATCGTCAGCTATAGAAAGATCGGGTTCCAAAGGCCGAATCCCTTGTGAATCAAGTCGCGAAAAATTCAAGAATCGGCAACAGGCCATGGGCCTATTTCTTCAACGCCGACACTTCTATTCTATTCTAATCCACTCAGCGGGCCGGACGAAAACTCACCCTGCGTGAGGTATAAAAACACAGCCTAAACAGTTAGCAGACACAGCGAGATCATCAAGTACACCGTCGTGACGTTACTGGGAGAAGTGAACTGTCGTGCCGTCCTTGCAACATTGCTCGGTTCTCCTATGCACTTTTGATATTAATTATCACAAAAGATTATTGTACGGCACTACCAATCATTTTTTATTAATATCAATGCAAGATCTTTCGCTGGGTATTGGAGTTTTTAGGCATGCAAATTTGGTTCAAAAATTTCTCTAGGGTTCAGCGTGGCAGCCATGGCCCTGCAGGCTGTGAGGCTAGAGCCCCGAGCCAAGACTCGCACCGCGGTCGTTCTTGTCGGCTTACAAGCTTTCTTCTTTATTGCATCATCGCTATCATTGTTATTCATTGTTCTGCTGGTCCCGCGCTATTATTAAGAGGACTTCATCCATAAATTGTGCATTCATCAGTCAAGACAGAGAGCAATCTGAATTAATGCATCGCTAATTCGATTTAATTGAGATAACCGAGTTTGCAGTGGCTACCGATTTGTATACACCTTCAATCATAGCTACCGTCAACTCCATTATTGTGGGATTTCGCTGGAGACAAAAATGAGCATATCCCAAGTCAAGTGCCCTGCCAATACAGTTTTTTATTACACATTAATTTCTCTTCAAAGTTCTGGTAGACTGCGAGTTTGTTATGTGGACTTCATCGGACACCAGCGCTCCATACACACCCACCGTCTGCCGCCCTGGTCACGCATGCGCTGTACTCAAATATTATATGTCGCCTGCCAACGTGACAATAATATTAATAGGAAATTAGATACACATGCATAATATTAATATCTACTTGACGTCTTCAAACACGCGTGGAAATGTTGGCATGAATGACTCGTCCTCAAGAATTATTTATAATCAAAAATAAGATTAATATTGAAGTATTGATTACAAGAAATAAGGTAGGTTGTCCAAACGGAATCAAGTTTGTTGATATTCGGGCAGGAATAACTAGTATTATAAAAAGTGTATAGTGAGATACATTTTCCAATTATCTGTGCAGTAAGAAGATGAATAACGTTGGAGTAAAGCACGAAAAAGTTGTCATATTCTAAACAACATATGTCAAGAGTACGCATTATTTTCGAACATAAAAATACCAGGTGACAGAATAGACATCAGGAGTTTATGTGACGAGATACGCACTAGGCACGCCAGAGGCACCACGAGTTACTAAACAATATACGAGAAATAGCACAACCGATGTAATATCAAATAGATTACAAAGGAAGATAAAATGTATAGATTTAAGGGTTGAAAGTTTTGTACCATTTGTGGTAGGAGCTTTAAAGTTGCAACGTTGTGGATAAAAATCTCGTCCTTCATACATCACTAATAAGTTTCTGACAGCTCATTTATATGTAAAAATGATATTTGAAAGATATTAATGCTAATTAAAACAATTAACTTTGGTCCGTTGAGCCATTAAACAAACTAACGACCATAAAAAAGCAATGAAAACTTCAACTATCCGCCATCACAAGCAAACAACGTACACGCTCATATTATATGCAACTGAAATAGCACTGTGATTCTGAAAGAGTCAAACCATCCATGGATGTTAAAATGATTGAAATGACCGCTGGCTTAAGGCCTAATGTTAAATATGCAACTGATTACATAAAATTTTCTCCATATTAAATTACTGGAAAGTTATGACTATACATAATAAGGCTTACCAGTAATTGACTTATGTGGCTAATGGATATGAAGTGAATCCCCACAATGATCACGATCCTTAGCTGATGTAAACAATCAACTAAATTACAACATCAGCCTCTTATGCTGAACCATTTACAATTTCAGCATGTTATGATGAACCATTTAGAATATCAGTACCGTATGTTATTATGAACCATTTAGAATATCAGTATGTTATTGTGAACCATTTAGAATATCAGTATGTTATTATGAACCATTTACAACATCAGCATCTTATGATGATCCATTTATGATTTTATTCTTTGAGGTCAACTTGGCCACCCATCACTTGTTTGCCTTGCACGGTCTGGTAATCATTAGGACTCAAGATCAATATATTTGAGGACAAGATCTAGATGTTGATGATACCAGATACCTAACTTATCATCAATAATCATTGTCAGGCCACTGTTGGAATGACTATATGCACGGCTTTTGACCAATAAATTGAAAAGTAAAATCTCATTTTAGCTTGATGAAAATAACTTAATTCAGCATATCTTACATAATATTAACTAGAGACTTATGCATATAAGAACTATAAATAAACCTTTCACATTATTTTTTGACAAAAAAATATGTGGCATTGAAAATTAAAAGACAGAGTGTGGATGAACCTTATTTTCTAAGCTACATGTGTCACCATGAATGGCTAAGAGCTAACTTCAATTTTGCCCTATAGTAATTATTCCTATTGATCCTTCTTGCTAGATTTTTTCCGGTATCCATTTCTCCGTCTCTTCCCGACTGGCCCAAGAGCGGAGACCCGCCACAGCGCCACGCCCAGCAGCAGGGCGTTCACGATGTAGATAGCGACACACAAAACACACACAGCCTTTATCACCTGCAAGACAAAACATGCATTAAAGTCTTAGAAACGATGGTGGTGACATGCATAACACACACACAGCCTTTATCACCAGCAAGACAAAACGTGTATTAATGTATTTGAAACGATGGCACAGACACACACAACACACACAGCCTTTATCACCTGCAAGACAAAACACACATCAAGTCGTAAATAAGATAGTAAACTGGGAATAAAATTCGAGTTTGTGAGACAAAAAAAAAATAAAATTTGAATAAAAGTGCAGTTTTTAGGAGGCAAAAACAGGGAAAAATACTCAATATTATCAAACATGACTGACAAGCATAGATAACTCATTCACCTAAAAAAATTAAGGGCAGGACTGAGAATTGCTCCATCTAAAGTTCAGTGCAAGACCTGCTGACCATTAGAACCATGGAGCTGTATAATGGCACCAAATACGGCAAAACAGATGTTTTGCCGTATTTGGTGCAAAAGCAAAAAGCAAAACAATACTGAGATGTGATAGTGAAAAATTATATACAAGCTTTTTTCCTCGGGCATAATTGATGCCTAATACAGATTACGGTACTTGATACCTGATACCCAATGATACTGATACTTGATGTATATCCAATGGTACTGATACCCAATTTGTTGATGCCCAATACAGATTACTTTATACCAATAACTTAATAACAATTTACCTTGTACAAGAGATATGCAAGGTAGGGTGTTGCACAATTTGCCAATATGACAAGGCCAAGCTGCAGTTTGGCTGCCCAGTTGCGCTTCACTTGACCTGTAAATTCCAAAGAAGGACTAAAAATAATTCTCATATGGTTGAAACAATTCAGTTTCAAAGAAAAGTCTCAGTCAGTAACCAAGAAATAAATTGAAAACCATGATGTTTATATTTCAAAAGAGGCAAATTTAATGTAATCACAATTTCATAAGAATTGAATATTAATTTCAAAGGGAACTAAATTGTTACTTACTAAGAACAAGGAGAGCAGCGTAGAGTAAGGTGCCATAGACAGCATTGGGCTGGTTGAGCACATGATCTTCCCCAAGGTAGGGAGCCACCAGACCAAATCCTTTCCCAAACCTTCAAGCATAGAAATTCATGTAAAAGATTCAACAGATTCAAATTGTTTGCACACAATGACAAAACTCAATAACAATTTAATTACAGATTTACTTCTCAACATAGCAGTGAAAGTATTCCAATCATTTGGTGGATGCTGTACATTGTTTCTAGTCTTGCACACTTATTTACACTTGAGGCCATCAGGCCATGATGATACACTGCAATGAAATATATGTGCAACTCTGCTGTATCTTATACAAAAAATGCATTATTATGCAATAATGCACAAGGAGATATAGATTGTCAAGAGATTTTATCATGTGTAATTAGCAGTTTGTGTGACTATCTCAATTCTGAGGCAGTTTGTAAGACTATCTAAATTTTAGAAGTTTGTGTGACAATATTAATTTGACCAATTGATGCAGATGTCAGCACATAACAAGTTGCTATATAGTCATTACACACATGTAAAGTTTCTAATGCGTGTATAAATATGAGAGCATAACCAAGTGGTGCGAGGATATGATTGTGCAGCCATAGCTGCAAAAGCAGCTAGCAGCTAGATTTGAGGACCCAAAGTTATAAATTTTTAAGTTATCAGTCTACTTTTGGAGCTTAGAAATCTTTTTCCAAGATATGAAAAGACAACTTCAAGCTCAAAATTCATTTGAAAAGCTGCATAAATGACATGTAAAATTTGTAACTTTACTCTTTAAACAACAAAAAATATTATTCATTTTAGATAAAATTTAGCATGTAATTGAGAATGTATTTTTTATATTTTTATTGAAAAAACAATGCAGTTCAATTGCAATCAGATGGTCAGATTCTGACATGACCATAAATATAAAGTTAAAAATTAAAATATTTCAGTTGCAGTCACTAATGAATATTGTAGTAGAAGCATGATATAAAGCTGAGCAAGTTAAAAACTGTATGAAACAACATATTTGCAAACTAATGTGGAATATTGTGCAAAATTCTATATAAGTAGCAAGTCAAACTGGAATTATTCGGTTCAATTCTGCCTTTAGGTGAATTTATACCATTCATATCTTTCAGTCACACACAATTAACCCACATCTTTGGCACCTGCAGTCACAGTCCCAAACAAAATGCTTTATCCTAGTCAGAATAGTTAGTCTACAAGGTTACAACAAGTGCTTTCTTATGGCGCCTAAATCTTTGAAATTGGCTCATAGGAAACCTAGAAATGATAGTTTTTTTTAGCACAAAGTGGCACTTTTTGCAAATTGCAGCCAAGCAAGAAGACAACAGAAATAGAAAAAAATTATGACATTACCATCAAACAGGGTAATAAGGGACAGTTTTGAGAATTTTCCGTTAATAACTTCTTACCATGAAACATTTCATATACGAGTTTGGGCTCATTTTAAAGTTCTTTGCGAGGACTATCATATGGCATCTAAAAAAATTCCACATGCTAATAGTAAGGTGCCAGATGCAAAATAAAAGCATCCCTAATTACCCCTGGGAACTGGGTAATTGAGGAAACTTGAAATAAAACCTAATTTTAAAACAATTGAAGCATGCAGAGTGTACTCATCCATTACTAACAGTACACTGAAGTCCTCCAGGCTCCAGTCTCTTCCTTATCCTATGTAGATGTAGAATAAATGACATTTTCTGCAATTTTTACTCGTTTTTCCTTTATTGATATGATATTACCATATCCACACATTACTGTATTATTGATGTGATATTACCATAACCATGGACTGTTATGATGGACATGCCATTAAGCATTGAGAACGACCTTGTCCACTGCCAGCTTCATATCAGCAGCTGTAAAGCATTTCTTCTGTACCTGTAAGCTTACAGGATGGCTTGTGATTTCACACCATTTTAATTGGGTCAAGACTCAAGTGAATTCACTATAACAAAAAAAAAGATCATAAAAACATACTTTAAACAGGAAGGAATATTTTAGTGACAACCATCATATTTTTTGGAGAAATAAATCATAGTTTAGGTTAATAGCTATTCATCTACGTTGCCCCGTTGCACAATTCTATATGTGACATTCTATGCACAATTTTAAGATGGGCAATGATGCATTAATTTTTCACTAAATGAATTTTTTTGCTGAGCAAGGTATAGTCAGATGGGGTAAGACAGGACCGAAATCTCTAACAAGCATGTAGCATCTATACCATGAATAAATAAAAAACCCTAAACCTATCACAAGGTGTAGTTATGCAATGGGCTTCTAAGCTACAACTCAGACTTTCTGCATACAACATAGTTTTCTGTACAGATTAAAAAAAGTGAGCTGGTCC